>NC_056748.1:462201576-462244076 GCF_019279795.1 Protopterus annectens
GGCTTGTGTCCTGTTCAGAGCATAATACCCTCCTATTTGGTGTACCAGTGTAAGGGATCAGTATACCTCTGGGTGCGTTTATTTTGTGTCTCCCACATGCTACTCCACTCCTCTGCAGCCAGTGGGTCTATGCATGTGCCTGCAGCATTTATACTGCATATGTATATGATGCCAACTAGCAGTGTCACCTCACAGAAAGACGTTGTCCTGTTCGATTCTCAGCTAAAGCGTCTTCTGTGTGGAGACATGCGTGAATGAGCGTACCTTCGTTGAAGGTTGTACGTCAGGGCTTGGCAACTCGGTACGTAAAAATTTGCTGCCAAACATTAGTGGACTGGAGTTCCGCTGTGGCGACCCCTAACCGGGAAAAGCCGAAAGATACAACAACAACATGTATATGATGCCAACTCAACAGAATACAGATGAGCTACATAAGCTGCCAGTTTAGAAAATTCCACGCAGACTGCCAGGTTCTGCCTTGCATAACTTAACAGTCTGGTGATGGAACGTCTGGCAGCAAGTTCAGTATATCGTGTGCCTTTGTAAAACATTGTTCCATAAAGATAGGGTGGGGTATCATGTAATATATGTGTGCTTCTCATCTACAGGTGGTGCAATTAACATTCTACTTGGTCAGTGATACTGCATTTCAGTTCATAGCAGAGTTGTGAGGCAGAATGACTGCAGTGTCTAAACACAGCTGGATTTCTTCATAACCCTCAACTATAATCTTTACAAAGCATAAACAACTGCTATTTGGACACTGCAAAATAAAATTAATAATACCCAGTAATATTTTATCTATGAATAATTAATTAAAATTAGAAGAACTAAAAAGCAGCGGTAATTTTTAACATAGTAATTAGAAGCGATGCCTTTTTGCAAACATAAGGAGCATAAAAGGTGCTCTACATGAATGATAAATAACTGTTTCCACCTCTTCATATTTTAGAGCTGATTGTTATGACTATAAGAAAACTCCAAATGTTTTTGGTTCATATTTTGTTTAGTTGTTTTTAGCACCTGCCCAGTTCACTCTTAATGGAGCTTCTTTATGCTTTCGACACACACCAGTTCCCTTCCTTCACACTAGTTCTTGTAGGGAGTAGAGTAAACATTGGGCAATCCCTTCACCAACAAAGGGAGAGAGGATGCCTATTATTAGTTCCTACTAGTCTCGCCAAAGAGCCTCTTTTGGTATAGCATCACAAGGGAATGCAATGGGCTCAAGAGAGGAGGCATTTCTCACATCCAAAAAAGAACGTGCTCTTCCTACAACCCTGCCCTTCTGCTCTTCTCATGATTTCTAAAAGCCTGCAGTTGGTAAAATACTAGACTACTGGTATTCACTTTTAACATGTGCTTATCTGTTGTCTCCTTCCCGCTCTTCCTTTCCCCGTCTCTCTCCTGTCTCTCTTTACTTAAGAATTTTCCTAAAACTGTGTAAAAAAATGCCTGTATTACTCCAGTCCAAAAGCCTAGTGATCTACATAAAATCAGAAACTACAGGTCCATTTCCATCCTCTCACTTTTTTGTCAGATATTCCAAATTCTTATATGTAAGCACCTAATGTGTAAACCTGTTTATTCTACTCAGTCATGTCAGCATGATATCAGAACAGGTTTCAGCACCACCACCATTCTGCTTAGGTAGACAGTACACAGAACTTTGACCTTGGTAGGGTCACTGATGTCCTTTTCCTAACGTCACCAACGTTTCTGTTTATGTCTCACACTTTCCTCTAGTAAACCAGCTTTGCTGTTTTGAAATTAGTGGTATCTCTAAATATTATTAAATCAGTGCCTTTCAAACCACTTTAACCAGGTTAGAATAAGCAATTAATTCTTCTCCTTACCTTTCCTGAGCTCATTACTTGTCCAATAGGGCTAAGTAGTGAGTTAGTCCTCTTCACCTTCTCCCTTAATCCACTTAAATCTGACTTTCTTGAACCACATCTACACAGTAAACAAAGTCATGATTCTGGTTATGAACAATGACAGCCTTCTAGACATAAGTTAAACATGATTTATTATTATTATTATTATTATTGTTGTTGTTGTTATTTATCACATGCTATTACAAATGTAGCAATCTTTTGCTGTATTATGTGTATTGTGCCACTGGCCCAAGTTGTGACAGAAAATGGCTCCGTACTAGTTCACCTACCCAGAAAAACAAACAAGTAAAATAAACAGATAAAATTCACCTCATAAAGATTTTTTTACTCTAGAAAATGGGCTAGTGTTTTATCTCATTCCAACTCAGTTCCACAGAAAAGTTGTACCATTTGGAACAAGCTCCTACCATAACCAAGCCCATCATAATTAATTTAGTTAACTTTACTAACAGCTAAAACAGTATGCAGCTTCATTATTCAACCTCTTTACTTGCCTTTATTTATTTAACATTTGTTTACCGGGAAAGTCCGACTGTAACAAAGCCAATTTTCAGCGGAGGCCCAGGGAGAAATGCTCCAGACACATGTCTTTGTAATGTGGGAGGAAACCAGAGCACCAGGAGGAAACACACACGAATGCAGGGAGGACATGCAGACTCTGCACAGAAGGCACCCCAGTCGAGAATTGAACCAGAGAACCTCTTGCTGTGAGGCGACAATGCTACTGCTGCACCACTGCACCTTCTCCAGTGACTTAGTACAAATGCTGTCTAAACTATATAAGCAACTCAGCAGTGTTCTCAGCATTTGAAGAACAGTATCACCACCTTCTAATGCAATCACATTGCCAAAAACAGTGGTGCACTTGTATGCAATTACTTGGAAGGCTGAGTTGTGACATTTGTGGTGGAACTTCACTAGTTAATGTTAGAGATCATGGTTTACCCCTTCAGGGGTTAATAGATCACTCGGGATGAAAGTCCAAGACCCAAGTGTTCATTGGGGTCAGAGATTTGCAGAGTGCTGATATGCATTTGACATACAAAATTATTCGTATTTCAAATTATATTAACAGCTTCCACACATTAAAATATAGGTGATATTAAATAAATCCAATTGGAGTATGAGCGACAGTTTAAGGTAAAAGATGTGTAGGTGCTGTTAAATATTAATAAGCGTGGTATATATTGGTTGTTCATAGGTTCACAGTTAAGTACTAGGCTAGCTATTTCCTTTTTTGTGCACAAGATAATCTATCCCATCTTGTTATAGATTGGCCTTACCCATCCCATGGCCAATAATTATATATTATCTGAATGAGAATAATTGGGATCATACCATAAATAATTTGAGGGAACCCATGCATGTGATAAAGCATTTAGGAGTTGCATATGTCCATTAGTAGTACAGAGGGCAGTCCTGGGCTAAACTTTCTGTTTTCCATCCATAGATCTAAGTTGCCTTTGAAAATGGACAGGGATGTACTTTGTTTTATGTGGAGTCTGTTCCATAGCAGCAGTATCCTCTGCGAAATATACCTGTCCCTCAAAACCATTCTATTGATATTGCAGAAGAAGTTTAGCTCCCTAGTCTGAGTATTTCGGATGTCATTTGACTTGCTGATGTGCATCAAACCCATCAGTAATTTATATGTCAGATACAGGTCACCTCTTAGTAGTCTGTAGAATCCCAAGTACAGCGACAGGGCTTAGAGTTGGTCCATGTAGGACATGTTGTTTAGGCCTTGTGTTCTTTTAGCGAGGTATCTCTGTGGATGTTCCAGTTGTTGAATGTATCTGGACAGATACATGCCAAAGGGGACATTATATTCAATGACTGTCTTAATGAGGGCTGAGTAAAGGAGAAGAACGACATCGCTATATCTAGACACAACCCCTTTGTTTATAAGTTGTGCAATACAGGACTTTCTTACAACAATAGACACATGTTGGTCAAATGTTAGGTCACTGTCCACATAAGTTCCCAAATCCCAAACAGCTGGCTCAACTCTTAGGGGTGTATTGTCAGTGTGGTAGCTCCCTGCTTATGTTTTGTAGTTCTAGAGGAATTTATTTTTTTTTAGTTGGCTTTCTGCCTACTGGTAGGTGGTAGAGGAATGTGGGGCTATTTCAGAATAAAAAAAAGTTATGTCTGTTGGCAGGCTGCAATTTGGCCTAGAGATTTTGTAGGGGTTTGGGGTGCAGGATATTTATGACATATGACCATTTAGAAATTGTGGTCCATCATCTGAGGGAGATGATACTGATATTAAGTTCCAGAGTACATCTAAGAGTGCTCATCCAGTTCTCCTTGCTATGTTTAAAGGATGACAGGGAATTGCATTGCTTAATCTTTAGGGAGAGCCTATTCCAGATTGGGAGAGATGCTGGGTGATGAACCTATTCCTACATCTAGTTTTATTTATTTCCTGTTGTAGGCTGAAATTTCTTGTTCTAGTTCTGCATGTGCCATTTAACATATCGAGAAAAAGCAAGTCAAGGACAGCAGGATACCTGAGGGCACAGTAAACAACGCCCAGATCACTCCTCAGGAGCCCATATGACACTGAGTACAGGGAAAATGATTCCAGCTTCTCCTGGTTGCTAAGATTTTTAAGGCCAGTATCATTTTTGTTAGAAACCTATGCTTTTATTTTCAAATATTTTTATGTTTCTAGTAAGATCCATGACATAAATTCTATACTTGTTCTAAACAGGACAGAGTATAAGGAATCAATCCCTTCCTTGGCTTTAGAAGTGCTGCCTTTGGCAGTTAGTTGTGAGATAGAAGGATTTCCTAACTGCTTTTGCCACATGGTGATTAAAAAGGGAATCACTGACCCAAGTGCCCATGTCTCTTATAATTAACTTGTTTGATAGCAGGGTGTTATTGATGCGGTAGGCTGAAGCAATTCGCAGTTTCCTGAAATGGAAGATACTACATTTCTTGGCATTTAGTTTAAACCTTTTTTGGTGCACCTGGTGTAAACAAATGTTATTTCATTTTAAAAGGTATAAATATCTTAGAATGACTTGACAACTACACCCAATTTAAAGTCATTAGCAAATTTGGTTAACTGGAGATCAGGTTATCAATTTTTGAGGTCAGAGCAATAAAGGCCAAATAGTCAAAGGGCCCAATATATATATATCTAGGGGACACAACTGGTCATCTTTCCTTTCTCTGATTATATGTATTCTGTCCTTGAGCCAGGTTTCATCCATCTTACCACAGAAGGATCAGACATAAGCTAAAGTATGATTCCATCATGTGGCATGGTGTCATATACCTTAACCAAGTCAAGATAGGCAGCATGGACCATGTGATCTCTGTCCACTGTCTGCGAGACCTTTTCAAAGAAGTTTACAATATTTCGCAGGCATGACCTACCCTTTCAAAGCTGAATTGTAGTGGATCAAGCCTAATCAGATTTTAGATGTTTGAATTTGTGAGGCCAGTATAATGTGCTTCATGGCTTTACAGATAAGACTCATAAGGCTGATGAGTTTGTAGTTTTGAGGGTCCATGCTGGGTCCCTGCTTATGATGGGCATCACTACCACAGTGCCCCAGGATTCAGAGACATAATCTATATTGAAGACATAATCTATCGATAGATGTAGTTTAAAGAGGGGATCAGATGTATATGTTTAACATTATGTATATGTTTAACATTATTTATTAGGCAACCCAGTATATTGTCAGGACCCATCAAAGAAGTGTTTTTGGTCTTTGGGACTATGATAGAAGAACCACCTCAGAAAACAATGAAGAAAAAAAGCACATTTTTTTACCTTTTCTTTAATTTCTTCACATTGCTAATCAATATTCACCAGAAAGTAGGGGTCTATTGACAATGGGTCAAAAAGTCCTTTCATCTAACGTCATTTAAATCGGAAAGGCTGTTAATGGAAGTCGATCTGTGAGATCGCAGTACAGTGAAGATCGGACAATTTGCCCTTTCCTCACTGTAGTGTGATCTTGGAGTTGGTATATATATTTAGTGGGGGTGTGGGGAGCGCAGCCCCCCCCCCAAAATCGAGTTCTGTTAACAACATTTTCGGTTTAAAAGCCATTCGATGAAAGGACTTTTCGATGCCGTGATATAGACCTGAAAGTAGTCCCTACTATTTTTATTACATTTATAACCCTGAATATCATCCAGGGACAGACATCAGGATGAAGTTTTGTTTTCTTCTAAAGCTAAATCTTTCCTAGAATGCATTGTGGTGGCACAATTACAGTAAACTCTCGATTAACTGGCACCTATGGGGATTGGTAGATGCCGGATAACTGTAGTTTCTGGTTGCTTGAGAGTTACTATTAAACATAGGCCTGACTAATACTGTACTCTATAATATTTGTTTGGTTTGACCTGTTCGTAGGTTGGGGAGAGAGGGAATTTATTCCTATCTTCCTTTTTAAAATTCTAAAACTCTAAAAACGTAAGGTATGTTTCTGCAGGGGGAGGGGGCAGAAAGTACAACACATGAAAATTGTACTGTATTTCTTCATTTTTTTTTTCTGGTTGCTTGAGTTCTGGTTAACTGAGAGTTTACTGTAGCGAGATTACAATACCCACAGCTGGACTGTCACATCACAGTTCCATTCACTTAGAATGGAAGGTCTGTGAAATAGGTCTAATTTTGAGAGGCCTCAGTAATAGCATCATTTACTTTTCTGCAATGCCGCTTACAAATGTTTTTCTTACCGATGTGTTACACATTCTGTGAAGAAAAAAAAAGCTTCCAGAAGTATCTACTCATTGCTGAGAAAACAGACTTTTCTGGAAGATACATCTTTTGTGTGCTTCATTTCCTTCTCAGATTACTCTTCCTATTTGCCCTCCCTCAGTTAACCACAGTATCATATTTCCTGCTCTGTAAGTTTTAGTTAATAGTCACCTATGCATAACAAAGGACTGCAGACAGAACTATTTGCCTGATGTGCCAGTAAACGTGTTCCATTCTCTGTCTTCTTATTCATGTCATCTGAGTAGCACTTTTACTGTAAATAATTTTACAAGACGATTTTATCAATCCTTAATATACAGGAGTCAAAGTATTACATAAAATTGTGCTCTGTAGATCACACTGATTGGAATTCTTATTGGCTACTCACAGACGTGGAGATAACTCAAACCAAATACTCTTACTATAAACCAGAGAATCATCTTTATTTCAGACAGATCTTTATATAGCAATGCAGTCCTCAGTCTTGTTACCTGTCAGACAGGCCACTGATGTTACCGTCTACTTTTCTTCTCTTGCTTTAGTATGCACTTTTTCATGCCATTCAGTATATTCCTCCATAAGCATAATGCAATGCCTACTAATTCCAACCTCTAACAGTGTGCAAACTTTCATGTCTAAGTTAATGCCAATCAACACATCTACAACATTTTCTATTGACTATTAACCAATAATTCTGGCAGTTTCTTGTTGTTGTCTTTCGGCTTTTCTCGGTTAGGGGTCATCACAGCGGAACTCCGGTCCACTAATGATTGACAATAGATTTTCACGAACGCGAGGTGCCAGCTCGACGTTCAACCTTCTACGAAGGCACGCCCATTTACACATGTCTTTCGAATTCCTAACCAACCGTGGGGAGGACATGCAGACTCCACACAGAAGGCACTTCCCGCACTCCAGCCGAAAATCGAATGGGAGAACCTCTTGCTGTGAGGCAACAACGCTACCACTGCACCACCATGGAAGTCAGTTCTGGCATTTTCTTGAGAAGTGAAAAATAAGTGACCATCACAGGTAACATGTTTTACACCATAGATTGTCTGAAGTAATTTGCAGTTGACATATAGCCTCAGTTTCAGTGTATCCTGTTGTAATTCTATTACATGTTTTTGTTTTTCTGTTTTCCCCCAGTGATTATTATGTTTATTCCACAATGCTTAGCATCTCCCACACAGAGCTGTGTTCATTGTGTTTAGCTACTTTTTGTAAGACACAGTAGCCAATTTTCAGATGTCAGGTTATGACCACATACAGCTGAAGCAGGAAAAACATACAGGTCACAACACCTAGCAAATACAAAGTCATTAGGGTGTAGTCCCGGTAGCTGTGCTCCACACTTTTTGTTACAGTGTCAACACACAGACACACACACACACACACACACACACACACACACACACACACACACACACACACACACACACACACACACACACACACACACACACACCACCAGGGGACGATGAATACAGTCCCAGCACATACATGCACACACTACATGCTGTGTATAATTTAGATAGGAGATCACACTCATGAGTACACATACAGATGCACATTGTACAGCGTGTACTACATTCCCACATACACCTCCTCAATGCTTATAGTAAAAAGAGTGTGCTATGCTATTTATATGATATAGGCATCTCACAGCATATCAGCACGATATCATCAATCCATGCTATAAATGCAGGTACATTAACAAAAAGGATCAAATATCTGTTATCTAACCAGCATGCCCACAGGGAGTTAGAGAAACACACACTGTACCAGGTAACCATGGGCCTTTGCCACCTCTCCACAAAAGCAATGCTTCAACAACCAAAGGGGACCACAGCTGTTGCATCAAGCCCAGTGCACTGACATCAGAAGCTCCTCCACCGGGACAGGTTTCACTCTGTCTCTGCTTCACTGCTGTTTGTTACCATCCAAACTAAAAACACAGACATAGATATATATATATATCTTGTCCTGGTGAACTATGACCTTTCCTCTGCATCCCCAAAACACAATGATATAACAGCTATGGGGACCTCAGCTGCTGAGAATCTTAGCTCGGGGCACCCAACAATTGCTACAGTAAGCCCATTGCACTGATGTAAGAAGTCTCCTTAACAGGTCAGGTGTCAGTCCTGCTCTTATTTAATTATTATTTTATTTATTGCATTTGTTTACCAGGATAGTCAAATTAAACAGGAACGCTACCCCTTTTCAGTGGAGGCCCATGGAGAAAATCTCCAGAAAAATCATAGCATTACATAAAGAACATAGTAAACAGAGATATGCAAGTAATCAACAAATATACAAAATTTAAACAGAGTATCATTAATTAATAACAGCATCATGTAATGAGCTATGAGACTTTTTTGAAGAGGAAAACTCCAGAAAATATATTTACAAAAAGAGCATAGTAAAATAGGTATATAAGTAATCAACAATTATATAACATTAATTACAAGCAGCAGCTAAAGACTATGAAACATATTTGCAAATTAACTTGGTAGGAGATGAAAGGAGGAAAATGGAGGATGTGTATTAAGAGGTAAAACATGTGTTGGGATATGCAGAAGGTAGAAGAGAGAGAGAGAAGGAGAGGACAAGGAGGATAAATTGGACCAATAGGTAAGGGTATAGTTATTGAAAAGAACAGAAAAAGGAAGGGGCAAGAAATGTATCATCCAGGAGTTGTGCACATACAGAGCAGGGTATCTTTTAGGTATCCTCTTGTTTGTGCCTTAAAATACTAAGTATGTACTAAGTTTCTTAGAGTAAGAGGAAGAGAGTTCCAAATTTTGGCCAGAAGAGGGGAGTATAAAGAGTTACCAGTTGAGTTGTTTGTTTTGTAACAGTTAATACTTTCTCTTGCTCTTCTCCATCATTTTCCATTTGACCATCCACACACACAAAACATACCAGTGACCGTGCTTTGCCCACCTCTTCACAAAACAATGGAGCAACAGCTATGGTGGACCACAGTTACTGAGGATATCAGCTCAGGGCACCCAAAGTTGCTGCAGCAAACCCATTGTGCTGATACCAGAAGCTCCTCCAAGAGGGCAACCGTCAGTCCATCTCTACTACATTATTCTCTGTTACACCATACACACACACACACACACACACACACACACACACACACACACACACACACACACACACACACACACACACACACACACACACAAAGGGCATGCACATGGGCAAACACACAAACAGATATAAATGCACATGATGTACTGATGAACCATGGTATTTTTCCCACTTACCCAAAAATGATGCTGCAACTTTTTTGGCTTAACACAGCTGGTGATAATCTCAGCTCAGAAAAATCCATTGTTTCATCAAGCACACTGCACTCACACCAGAAACACCACCCCAAGTGTGGGCAGCAAGTGTATGTGCAGCTCTGATTTACAGTTCCCTATTATTGTCTCACAAAATGCACATGCACAACATACTCAATACACCACCAAACCATCATTCTTCAGCAAACTCTTCACAAATTCTTACAACAGCTATGGGGACTCAGCTGCTCATCTCATGACAGACAACAACTAACTGTTGCTGAAAGCCCATTACAGTAGCAGCATACTTTACCTTACTAGGGCAGGTAAAAGTCCAGCTATACGCTGTTATTCTTTGATATACTATCCAAAATAAACACACACACACACACACACACACACACACACACACACACACACACACACACACACACACACACACACACACACACACACACACACACACACACACACACACACACACACACACACACACACACACACACACACACACACAGACACACACACACACACACACACACACACACACACACACACACACACACACACACACACACACACACACACACACACACACACACACACACTTAATTTGGACCTCACCCTGTGACTGAATCCCTGTGATGGATGTCTACCTAAGGCCTAAAGTGCTGTCCAAGTTAAATGAAACTGGGCAGATGGCATACACCAGTCATGGCCTTCTTTTGTACAGTCATTGTCACACTGCTATTGATTGATATTACATTAACCTTAACCTGAATGCTACCAACAAGCATGTGAGTTGGCAGGTGCTGCAACTACCACGAGCACACTTAGATGGGCTCTGTCCTTCCTTGTACACCAGCTCAAAACTGTATAGAGAATGGAATGTGATTTCCATTGATGGGCCATTCGCATGGAAAGTATGCTGTGGGTCAATGCAAATATATACCATTATAATTACACATTATTAAAACCATTGCAGTCAAGTACAGCTGTACACCCATCAAAGCAAACATTCAGTCACAGCAGTTGCTCTTTTAATTCTATTTCTTTACATTTATGTATCGTTTATTCTTTCACCTCACACATGTACAACTCTGGGGAAACGAAATCCTACTAGTGTTACAAACACAAAAATCACACCAACCATACTAAAACCTGTAACACACCTTCTGAACTCTCTTTTTCTGTCTCAGAGTTAAGCTTGGCAAACACGTGTAAGTTTACGTATGTTTTGTCAGATATATTTAGAGGCACCACTACGTCCCTTCAACTAACTTGGTGAAGATGGGAAGGAATGCTGCTGTTACACTGGGGAGGGGGGTATGATTTCAACAAACACTTCAACTGTATGCATGTAGCAGATGTGATTTAGATACTATTAGATGTAAGACTTGTGATTGTCAGGCTCAGCACTACCTAGGCAAACTCATGGGGGAAGGGGCTAGCCCAGGGCTACAGGCATTGAAAGCAATTGTTTAACACAAGTACAGCACCCTGTGGAGTTTAACAAACAGAAAAGCAGTTTACATTACACTGGCAATGAAGAAATGGTTACACCCAACTATGTAACAACATCAAACTGCATTTCCAGATACCTTCTCTAGAAAATAAGTGTGTGGTTACAACACAGAACATACCTCTCAACTTCTTAGAGCAAGAAATCTGGACAAAGCCATAAGTAAAAGTGGGACAAAGGCTCAAAAATAGGGACATTTTTAAAATGTTGCTCTTACAAACTTAGAAAGTTGATGGAATAACGGGTTTTGCATTAGTATGAATTTTCTTAAGGGTATGAAATCTGAAACTCATATGTCTGTCATTATTTTCTAAGTTCAGTCTTCAATGATTTGCTACTAATTTGCCAGAAAACCACAATTTTATGAAAAACAGACCAAAAATATGAGGCAAAAATCTGGACAGTTTGTGAAAATCTGTACAGTTCATAGGTTCATAGGTTCATACTAGGCTATCTGCCCAAGGGCATTTATAAGCCTAGCCCATAGTTATTTGGCTTTCGCCACCCCTTTAGTTTGAATAAAACTATGCCTATTATTTTGCTGTGCCTCTGTCAAGCAGTGACACTGAAGTAATCCCTGGGGTATATCTGCGATCCCCCATCCATTGGTCAAGATTCCTCTTGAACAAGGCCAGCGAGGTGCTCTGCCTCACATGTACCGGGATTTTGTTCCACAGCATAGGGAGTCTCTGGGTGATGAATCTGTCCCTCCAGCATGTTCTATTAATAACCGTGTCAAGGTTTAAGTCTCCGCCCTTGTGGTTCTGAGGGATCTAGATTTTTGAGGTGAAGCATATTCATCAAATCAGGGTTTGACATGGCCTTATATGTCAGGCACAGGTCACCTCTGAGCAAGCGGTATGAGACTGAATAGAGCTGGAGTTCTTTCAGTCGGGCAGCATAAGACATATTTTGAGACCCTTTATCCTTTTGGTGAGGAACTTTTGGGGCCTTTCCAGCTGCTGCAGGTGTCGGGTCAGATACATTCGAATGGGGCATTGTACTCAATCATAGGTCTAATGAGTGATGAGTACAGGGGACGATGACCTCCTTGATCTAGATGTGAATCCCTTCATGATCAGGTGGGCAATGTAGAAGGTTTTCCTAACTACTTTAGCAACATGAGTGTCAAGCGAAAGGCTACTGTCAACCTGGGTCCCCAGATCCCTGATGACTTCTTCTGTGCTCAGTGGATTGCCACCTATATGGTAGCTAGGGGTAACCTTGTTTTCCCGAAGGGTATGACTATGCATTTCTTGGCATTTAACTTTAGGCCATGGCTCTGGCACCAGTTATCCGTTTCTGTGAGGCCCTTCTGAAGGATATCTGTGTCAGATGTGTTTTCGACTATGGCCCAGTTTGCAGTCATCTGCAAACTTTGTCAGCCATAACCCTCCTGTGTTTGCTTGTACTTCAGAAAAGTAGATGCCGAACAAGAGTGGACCCAGGACTGAGCCCTGTGGGACACCACTTGTGACAGGCTTTGAGTCTGACATGGCTCCAGCAACTCTGACCCTGTGGGTTCTGTCACTTAGCCAGTTTGCAACCCATCTTGTGATGTATGGGTTTACATTCAAGCTGATGAGTTTTTCGATGATACCTGAGTGGGGTATTGTGTCGAAGGCCTTTGCCAGGTCAAGGTAGGCTGTATGGACTGCCTTTCCCTCATCAATGGCCTTGGTGACTGTCTCGAAAAAGTCAACCAAGTTTAAAAGGCATGATCTGCCTTTGACAAAGCCAAACTGGGTTGGATCCAAAGTCTGCAAGTTCCCTATGTCTTTATTTATGAGTTCCATTATGATCCTCTCCATGGCTTTGCAGATAAGGCTTGTCAAGCTAATGGGACGGTAATTTCCAGGGTCGGTGGAGGCACCGCTCTTGTGAAGTGGGACCACAGTCGCCGTGTGCCACTCCTTGGGTACGTATCCTGAGGTGAGGCTAAGATTAAACAGCTGTCCTAACTGCGGGTTTAATTCCTCATTGAGTTCGTGGAGCACACAGCCGGGGACACCATCCGGTCCCATGGATGCTGTGTTTTTTGCTTTGGAGAGAGCAGTTCTCACCTGGGCATTGGAGATGTTTGGGGGGGCTACAATCCTCTGGTATAGATATCTCTCCTTTTGGGGGGGGGTTTGCACTGAACCTGTCAGCCAGTATGTTGGCAATGTGTGTAGGTTCAGTAATCTTCACATCATTTTGAACTAATTCTGAGCATATCTGGGAGTTTTCTCCTAGGTTTCTAACATAGCTAAAGAAGGCCTTATGATTGTCTTTTGAGTCCTTGGCGATTTTTCTCTCAAAATTTGCCTTGGATGATTTTATGAGAGCTCTTAGTTTTTTACTTATAATGATCAAAGGTGTCTTACCTTTCAAGGATTTTGCTCTATCTTGTAGTAGCTTCCTCCTTTTGTTGTAGAGCTTGTTTATGGCTGGGGTCCACCAGACTGGACGCTTGCCTTTGGTACAAAGAGTCTTAGTTTTGTTTGGGATTGCCTGATCCATGCAGTCCTGTAGGTGCTGGTAGAAGGCATTTGTAAGTGATTCAGCGGTTTGAGTAATGTTTACCACTGGCTCAGGGGCCTTAAAGGAGACCACACTAGTTTTTAGAAGTGTGAAGTCGGCTTTTGAGAAGTTTTTCACTGTGGTCTTTTTATTTCAGGTGGGGCGGGATGAGGACCTCCAGCGAGATTAGTTTATGATCTGATCTCACCAGTGAGGGGTATACTTCGGTGTTGAACATTGTGATCCCATGTTCGTGATGATGAGATCAAGTATGTTTTCTCCTCTTGTGGGGATGGTGACTAGTTGTTCCATGGCATTTGAGTTTATGAACTCCAGGAACCTTTGGGCTAGAGTGTTTGGGCTTGAGTAGTGTTCCCAGTCTATATTAGGGTAGTTGAAGTCACCTAGTATGATGGTGTTTGGAGATACATTTATCCCCTCCATTGTTTTCAGGAAGGCCATGTGAGGTTCCTGAGTTTGAGAGGGTGGCCTGTAACATGCTACAAATTGCAGAGCAGTCTTGCCTATGGTTAATTGCACCTGGATGGTCTCCAATGCATCGTGCGTTGCCACCAACCTTGAGGTGTGGGTGTCCTTTATGAATATGGACACCCCCCTCCTTTCTTGGTGTTGTCCGGATTTTGGGGCGGGCATGATATGAGGTGAAACCTGATAGTGCTGGGGTGCTCTCAGGAGCCTTGAACCAGGTTTCTGTCACAGCACAGACATCGATGTTCTCCATACTGAGAAGGGCCTCGAGTGCGTGCATCTTGAGATTGAGACTTCTGGCATTGAGCAGCATTACCCTTAGTTTTTTACTTTTCTGTGTTCTAGGGTGGTAGGTTTAGAATTTGAGCCTTGCCTGAAAAAGGCACTATGGGGGTGGCAAGAGCCTTTGCCAATATCCGGAAGCCTAGGGGTGACAGGTGCAAGCCGTCCCTTGCGAAGCAGCGTGGCTTGTCCAGCATGTCATCCCAGGCAGACAGACATTGGATCCCCTTTGAATGACACCAGAATTTAAGCCAATTATTAAAGCTGATCATCTTATCACTGTATTGTGGCATCATTCTAGGTGAAGGTAGGATACTGCTCAAGGTCAGGGTCATACCTGCCTGGGCTACATAATCAGAGAGCTCCTCAATGTCTCTTTTCATGTAGTCCAAGGAGGTGCGTCTCAGGTCGTTGACACCAGCGTGGACAATGACTGAGTCGTACTTGTACCTGCTGTTGAGAGACCTGAGTGCTTGTGTTATGTGGCGGATTCTAGCGCCCGACAGGCAGCTTACTGTGACCTTCTCCTTACTCAGTCTGGTGGCGGGGCGTCAGTGTGTCTGACTATGGAGTCACCTATGACAAGTATGTTTGGTGTTGTATTTGGCCTTAAGGGCAGTGACTGCTTTGCACACTGATTTTGTTGTTTATGTGTTGTTTGTGTGGTGTATTGAGTTTGCAGTTGCTTGGGTGTGTGCTATGGAGGCCTCTGCTGTTTAGGTAAATTTTACTCAGAGCCTCGAGTATGTCTTAGTGTGTTTATGTGTTTGATTCAGTGGTGTGGTTGAGTTATGTGAGACTGGTATTGTGGTGTGTGTAGTTGCCTTCTCCTCCTGCCTGGTCTTGCCAGTCCTGAGTTGAGAGAGCTCAGCCTCCAGTCTGGCTAAATAGCTGCATCTCTCACAAGTGTTAGTGTTACGTGGGAGGAGGAGAGGGTTGTCCGTGTACATGAGGCAATTGTAACATTGTCTCAGAATTCCCAGATTCACCAACTGGGCAGGAGAGGACGCTAGCATCTGACCCTTCGACATGCTAGAAAGAATTATGAGTTGGTATGAGACAGAAAAGTAGTGGGCTTAGCAGGTAAGTGGGCACTCCTGGGGGGGGTTTGCTAGCGAGAGATTTGTATAATATAGGAGTGCTTGACCTGCAAAGAGAATGCTTATAAGACAAGGGATATGCTTATAAGACAAGTGCTGAGCTTTTTGAGAAGAAAAAGCTATTTGGAACAAGTGCTGCACTTTTTAGTGTAGGTGTAAACTGTTTAGGTTCCTAACAGAGCAGTTCTAAGGGAAAAATTGAAGAACAGACTTTCTGGAGCCAGAAAGAGTTTAACCTTGTTTAACCGGCTGCCCGATGCTGCTCTAGTGGCAACTCCGTGCTAAATCGCGCTAAAGCACGTTAAAGCATGCTTGATAGCAGGGGCTGGAAAGAAGCAGGAATAGACCCAAAAGGGAAAATAAAACTACAGTTTCAAGTCAGTAACCACCTCTATGGGGGGCAGGGAAGCTGCTCAATGTTAGTCACTGCCACTGATCAACAGAGAGACCCTCCTTCAGCCCAAGCAAAAATGGTCTCACAGAAACTTTCAAACAGTTCAGGAACAGCAAGCCTGTAACTGAACTTTTTTAACTCTCAGAAAAGTGGGAAAAAAGCAAGATTTCTTTTTTTTGTTTTTGTTTTTTACAGAGATAGCAGAGGTTCACAAGTAATATCAAGTTATAACAGTGCTGTAAATGACCCCACACAAGAGTGCTAGGTCAAGGACAGAAAATATGCAAGTTTTAAGAAAAAAACGATTTAAAATTAAGTGCAAACAGGAAATTCAGCTAACAGCTTTTGGTTGTGCTCTAAATACAGCTACTAATACAGAAATCAAGTTTAACAAGCCAGAGAATGCTCAAGCTAGGCAGCTATGCAGAAAAACTTAGCAAATAAACAGAGAAAAAATACTTAAAATCTCAAAAGTGGCTCCCTTCTTCTCTCAGCGTTTTTTCCTCTTGGAGGGTGCTTCACCAACAGCCAACAAGCCTGAAAAGATGCCCAAACCACGAGGCAACTAGGTTTTAAGAGAGGAAGATGAAGGAGTTATGGAAATGACCCCTAGTGGCCAATAAAACTACAGTTTCAAGTCAGTAACCACCTCTACGGGGTCAGGGAAGCTGCTCAATGTTAGTCACTGCCACTGATCAACAGAGAGACCCTCCTTCAGCCCAAGCAAAAATGGTCTCACAGAAACTTTCAAACAGTTCAGGAACAGCAAGCCTGTAACTGAACTTTTTTAACTCTCAGAAAAGTGGGAAAAAGCAAGATTTCTTTTTTTTGTTTTTGTTTTTCTACAGAGATAGCAGAGGTTCACAAGTAATATCAAGTTATAACAGTGCAGTAAATGACCCCACACAAGAGTGCTAGGTCAAGGACAGAAAATATGCAAGTTTTAAGAAAAAACGATTTAAAATTAAGTGCAAACAGGAAATTCAGCAAACAGCTTTTGGTTGTGCTCTAAATACAGCTACTAATACAGAAATCAAGTTTAACAAGCCAGAAAATGCTCAAGCTAGGCAGCTATGCAGAAAAACTTAGCAAATAAACAGAGAAAAAATACTTAAAATCTCAAAAGTGGCTCCCTTCTTCTCTCAGCATTTTTTCCTCTTGGAAGGTGCTTCACCAACAGCCAACAAGCCTGAAAAGATGCCCAAACCACGAGGCAACTAGGTTTTAAGAGAGGAAGATGAAGGAGTTATGGAAATGACCCCTAGTGGCCAATAAAACTACAGTTTCAAGTCAGTAACCACCTCTACGGGGAGCAGGGAAGCTGCTCAATGTTAGTCACTGCCACTGATCAACAGAGAGACCCTCCTTCAGCCCAAGCAAAAATGGTCTCACAGAAACTTTCAAACAGTTCAGGAACAGCAAGCCTGTAACTGAACTTTTTTAACTCTCAGAAAAGTGGGAAAAAAGCAAGATTTCTTTTTTTGTTTTTGTTTTTTTACAGAGATAGCAGAGGTTCACAAGTAATATCAAGTTATAACAGTGCAGTAAATGACCCCACAGAAGAGTGCTAGGTCAAGGACAGAAAATATGCAAATTTTAAGAAAAAAACTATTTAAAATTAAGTGCAAACAGGAAATTCAGCAAACAGCTTTTGGTTGTGCTCTAAATACAGCTACTAATACAGAAATCAAGTTTAACAAGCCAGAAAATGCTCAAGCTAGGCAGCTATGCAGAAAAACTTAGCAAATAAACAGAGAAAAAATACTTAAAATCTCAAAAGTGGCTCCCTTCTTCTCTCAGCGTTTTTTCCTCTTGGAGGGTGCTTCACCAACAGCCAACAAGTGCAAGATAAAACAACAAGAAAGAAAACCTTAAGTTATAAGTTGTCTGGAAAATAAGTGTATGGTTACAACAAAGAGTAAAGGACAAGACAGAATAATAAGAAAGAAACCCGTAAGTAATACATATGCATGGTTAACAGCAAAAGTGTAATGTGTGAAACTCAGTGAATAAGGATGAACCACATTTCCTACAGAAAGGAGGTCGAAAGACGGGAAATGTCAGGCAGAGCTGCTGAAAAAATTTGCGGACATCTGGACTCCAAGGAAAACGACACAAAGACTCAAGAGATGGAACACTGACAATTTGTAATGTCTGCCCATTGTGCAGGGCTTGTTAAGGAGTACCAGTGTCTGCAATGCAACATGAAAGTATGATGCATCTGACTGAGTAATCAATTTATTTATTTATTTATCAATGTATTTGTTTACTGGGGTGCAGCACTGATCAGATTTGACCATAAATAATGAAGCCTTATCCTTTACACTGGTGCACTCCGTGTTATTATCACTATTATTTGCAAATTATCAAGGCAGAGAAAGTGATATGTGAAAATGGCATAGATCATCAACTGCTACTATTTTCAATTTGTGTATCAGAGCATAAGTCACCCCCACTTATGGGCAGAAATAACAGCAGTGAAGCCTCCTCAACATACCTCTCAACGTCTCAGCACAAAATATCTGGACAAAGCCTGAAATAAAGGGTGGGGGGATGAAGGCCCAAAAATAAGGACAGATTTTAAATATTGCTCCTGTTAACTTAGAAAGTTGTTAGAATAACATGTTTTGCAATGTTATGTATTTTCTGAAGGATATGAAGTCTGAAACTCAAACATCTGTCATTATTTAGTATTATTTAAGTGACTTCAATTCTAAATGATTTTCCAGAAAAAACATAAATTATATTAGGACCAGACCAAAAATATGAGGCAAAAATCTGGACAGTTGAGAGGTATGGTCCTCAGTGTCCCAATTTAGTAACAAAGTAAAAGGAGAAAGTTGTGCATTGTATGAATGCCATTATGCTTTATTTATAATAGAACAAGCATTTATGTGTTAATGTTATGATCATGCTGAAAAGTATAATCTGCCTGAGATAATTATCGTAGCAAATATCCTCATAGTGTAATGATGGAACTTATTATGAATGTACTCAAACAGTACATGTACCTAAAGTAATAAATGGGGAGGCATCAAAATAAAAAAAAAGATGGAGCGTTTGCATTCCAGTACAAAGGACAAACTTTCTTTTTAAACAACTGGTACACCTTCAAAGTACAGGCCAGATACAAAGTCTCCAAACAGTAGCCCATAACAAGAACAGTGACTAAAGGCAAAGATTATAATAGTGCCTTAGGGTTGCATATACAAAAGTTGTTAAGCATGATTAATAACAATGACCCATACTTGAAGGGGGTGGCACAGTAGCAGTTGTCATACTGAGAAGATGCATTGATTATGAAGACATCTTGAGTCCTCAGTGAATGACTGTGATTTCCTGTTGACAAAAAGACAGTGGAGAAGAGGGTGTTAAAGTTATGGGAGCCTGTCAGTACGGCCTAGAACACGTACAGGTGTGTCACACCACAGAAGCACCTGAAATGTAAAAAAGATTCCACAGGAAAACAATGCTTAAATTCAAGATGCATAGTCAATACTCATATGGAATTGGAGCCCCAAAATGGTTTCATACAGTGATGGTCAGTAATCCTAAAAATTACCCAGAATAGATATGTGTGTATTTATGTAACCTTGGTTCAAGCACAAAGATAACACTGCCATTTCAGTACAGCTGCACAGGAAGATGATGGACCAAGTCTTTGTTCTTAATCATGCAAGACAACAAAATGTAATTTGTGGAGTTCAGGGTAAACATCAGTACCACAACCTGGTGAAAATGTTAATGATTAATACTAAGCACCTAAACAAGAAACTCCAGTCCTTACAACTTTTGAGGATGCTGATGTCTGTGTGGTGAGTGAGACATGGCTTAAAATGTTAGAGAACACTCTGGCTGTGCAGGGCAATAACACTTTTCACAAGTTTAGATCAACTACTGTGCTGTAGGGGAAAAAAGGTGGAGGCGTCTCAATCTTCATCCAGAAGAGACTCAAATCAAGGTTGGTAAAGCAGCATGATGCTCTAGAGCATTTTCATGTCCAAATAACCATCAGAAATGTCTCATAATGTTTAAGGTATTTACCTTACAGACACAAGATACAGGGTTTGATTATCACATGGGATAACTGGCTAGGTTTAAAATTGCCCATACAGGTGGTTAGCCTAGTACTATTCTATGAATCTATGATCCTACATATTAGATAGCCAAAGAACTCCCCATTTGACCCAAGAAAGCCACAACGCCCATCGACAGGAACCAGAATCACTCAGTATTAAACTAAATACCATTTTCCAAGGTGATTTAAACTATCCAGCTATAGGCTGGGAAATCTATACTGCCACTAGTGCACAAGCGCAGAGATTCCTGGATTTTGACAATACAAATGCCATGGAACAACAATTAGTCAGAGTACGTACTAGAGGAATAACATATTAGATCTTGTCCTTACTAATCTGGGGACATCTGGCACCATCCCTTGCATATCTTCTTCACTTGTTTGGTCTGACCATAAAGTCATCTTCTTAGAAATAAAATTTAAACCAGTGATCCCTTCCACCCAAGGTACCTTTAGAAATTTCTCTAAGACAAACTACCTACTCCTAAATGATAAATTGGCAAGCTCCAGATCCCCATCAGACCCAGTTAATTCCACCGAATGAGCAGAAATATACATCACCATATTATTCCAATGTATAAACAGCTGCAGAGATGTGGCTGTACCCCATAGGAATAAGCATATATCAAACTCCAGAAACAAGCCCACATGGTGGAATCATAATATCAACAAGCTTTATAATAAAATGTCATTTCCCTGCATAATGGAGTTGCTTCCACAGACCCAGGCAATTACAGACCCATAAATCTGACCAGCCTAATATACAAAGCTATGGAAAGACTTATCATGGAACTAATCAATAATGATATAGGGAACCTCCAAACACTGGACCTGGCTCAACCTGGATTCTTCAAAGGCTTACTCAATTTGGCGGGCTTTTTTGAAAAGGTGACCAGAGCAGTGGATGAAAGAAAAATGATACACACTGCATACCTCGACCTGGCCAAAGCTTTTGGCACAACTCCCCACTCAGGCATAGTAGACAAACTGAATAAACTGGAAATAACCCCCTGTGGCACCTGCTGGATTGGTAACTGTCTCACAGATAGGCTGCAGGAAGTCAAAATAGAGAAAGTTACCTCCACAAAGAGACCAGTCATCAGTGGAGTCCCCTGGCATTTGTGCTGGGACCCCTCCTATTTGGCATTTACTTTTCTGATGTAAAAGCCAATACTAAATGGCTCTGGCTGACCAGGTTTGCAAATGACTGCAAACTAGGAGCACACATTGAATCCCCAAATGACTTAGCCAACCTGCAGGAAGATTTATCCCAAATAAATAACTGGTACCAAAATCATGGGCTGAAACTGAATGCCAAAAATGCATTATTGTGTTCCTTGAGGGAGTCATCTACCCTAAGGAACTACCAATTTGACAATACACCCGTAATAACTGACCTAGTTGTTTGGGATTTGGGAAATTATGTGGACGGTAACCTAACTTTTGACCAACATGTGTCTATTGTCACAAGAAAGTCCCTCTGTATTGCACATCTTGTAAACAAAGGGATCATGGTTAGAGCCAGTGATGTCATACTCCCCCTTTACTCAGCCCTCATAAGGCCAGTCATTGAATATAATGCCCCCTTTGTCATTTAACTGCCCAAACACATGCAGCAACTGGAATGCCTGCAGAACTACCTTACTGAAAGGATACAAGACCTAAACAATATGACCTACATAGACCTACTCAAATCCCTGTCACTATACTCTGTAGCCTACAAACTGCTAAGAATGACCTGTGTACTCACCCCCCCCCCCATACTGCTGAATTTACTGCTTATCAGCAAGACAAATGGCATCAGAAATACTTGGTCTAGAGACTGAAGCCTCTTTTGCAACATCAACAGAACTGTTTGGAGGAACAGGTATATCTTGCAGACGATACAACTTCTCTGGAACAGACTCCCCATTCATGTAAAGCAAAACTCATCCCTTTCCATATTCAGCAGTAACATAGATCTATGGATGGGAAGCAGAACATTTACCTCAGGGCTTCCACCTGTACTACTAGTGGACAGAGGCAGCTACTAAATGCTTTATCCCATGCATGGGTCCCCTCAAATTATCTGTCATATGATCTTGGTTATTCTCATTAGGGAGGGTGATATATAATTATTGACCATGCATAAGGCCAATTTAGCACCAAATGGGACAGGTTAAATTGAGTACCAAAAGGGAAATTGGCTAGGCTTAAAATGGCCCACAAGGGCAGCTAGCCTAGGTGCTTACCTATGAGGTTATGAACCCACCAACAGACTGGCACATACAAGTTGTCTTGTATGCCTTCCTCCAAACATAATGATTATGTGAGTCACATCTTAAAGCTCTTTGTCTTCAGGACTGTAGTTATTAGGGATACCTGCCACTCTTTTGTACATTAAGTGCCTTCTGTGTGGAGTCTGCATGTCCTCCCCGCAGTTGAGTGGCCTCCGAAAGACATGCATGAATGGGCGTGCCTTCGCTGAAGGTTGGGCGTTGGGCTGGCAACTCAGCACCATAAAAAATCTACTGCCAATCATTAGCGGAGCGGAGTTCCGCTGTGGCGACCCCTAACTGGAAAAAGCCGAAAAGACAAACAACAACACAGAGTCACAGCTACACATTTAACTGCAAATGCAGTCACGTCAATCATCAAAAATGCTCCCATCCCTATATCTGATAACACAGCAGCATCCTTCTGTCTTCAAAATACAGTTTACAACCAATATAATCTCCTCAATTATGCAGACTTACTGAACAGCAAGTAACCTTCAGCAAAGGAGCATGTAATGAAACATGATGGAAAGTATCCTGTGTATGTTAGAAGAAGACAAGACACTAGTTTTTTGCAGATAGCAAGACCAGACCGTTGGCTTTAATAGTTGGCACTATTCTATTTAGATGCAGTGTGGGTCACCCTGGCAGCACTGTAAACCTTGCACAGAGCAAGTGTATATAAAATACAATTTTTATTAGCCAGTACTTGAATGAACTTATTGTCCATAAACCACATATCAATATGTCTTTGGAAAGTTTTTTTGGATGGAATACCACATAAAATAAAGCCAGTCTGGTTTGAGAACAGTAACTTGGAAGTGTTGCACCTATTTTGGTTGTATTTTTTTTTGTCAGATAGAGGAAAAGTAAAGTAGTGCATTAAAACTGGTTCCCATATCATTACATATATATTCTGCTGTACTGTTACATACACAGTAATGTGAGGATTCTACTGTTACATACACAGTAATGTGAGGATTCTACTGTTACATGCACAGTAATGTGATGATTCTACTGTCACATACACAGTAATGTGAGGCTTCTACTGTTACATACACAGTAATGTGAGGATTCTACTGTTACTTACACAGTAATGTGAGGATTCTACTGTTACATACACAGTAATGTGAGGAGTCTAGTGTTACATACACAGTAATGTGAGGATTCTACTGTCACATACACAGTAATGTGAGGCTTCTACTGTTACATACACAGTAATGTGAGGATTCTACTGTTACTTACACAGTAATGTGAGGATTCTACTGTTACATACACAGTAATGTGAGGAGTCAAGTGTTACATACACAGTAATGTGAGGATTCTACTGTTACATACACAGTAATGTGAGGAGGCTTCTATTACATACACAGTAATGTGAGGATTCTCTTCATTGACTATGTATACTGCATTGACTATTATTCTGAGGTCATAAGATGACTGAGATATAAACCACATAATTTTGTAATAGTACCACATCATTAACAGGGAAGCGCTCGATATGACAAAGTATACTTTTTTTTAGCCAGCATTCCAAAAATAATGATTCCTAGTGACACCAAATTAGGACAGGTTTGTAAGTACTACTGTAAGTCAATTTGAAAGTGAAGAAAACCCAATGGTTTGTATCAAACTGCATTACATATCTAGCATTGCATGTGTAACCCATCTACACCTCTCCAGTGTGCATGGTAGGACAGATCATGTCCTCCCCTTACTGAGGAAGTAATTTTGACCCTTGCCCGTGCACCAGCAGCGAGTAATGGCACCACCAGACAGCATACAGATGGGGGTCATGAGTGATAGGCCATTAGCTGTCAACATACGGACACAGGCAGCTGCCACCACTTGCAATGAATGGATGATGTGCACTATGCACCCTTCCTGATGATCCCATAGGAAGGCAAGACATGGATTATCTTTTCCATTTCGTAAAACAAGAAAAACCCTGCCAATGGCTACTAAAGAAGTGCTAACTGATCTTTGCTTCTCTATAGTATTGAAAAAGGGCCATATTACATCCTAATGCAGAACGTCCAAAACTGATCACTATAGGCAGAGTAAGATGACTGCTCTATTAAATAAAATCGCCAGATGTATAATAACCAGTGCAAGTAGCACCTTTAGCAGCCAAAATCTTTTTTCAAAACATCAGAAGCTTCTAAATAACTTAGCATTTTAAAAAAAAATTGCTGTAGCTCTTCCAAGTTTAACAACCTGTGTTCTACTGTTCCAAGCTTTGACTCATTACCAAGATAATTTCACATAAAAAAACACCATATTTAAACACATCATTACAGACAATTTTGCTAACTGGTCCCTCTAATACATCAGAAGGTCACTTGCAATGTCCGGAGCTTTTTTATGCATTAAACCTTTATAATGTCTATTGATTCTTCCACTTTTAAAGCAAGATGCGTTGAAGTCCTTCTTCTGTAATGCACACAGTCTTATAATAAAATTACATTTAACGTTATAACATAATTAAACAACATGCATCACAGTTATTCAAAAGGCCTTATGGCCTCTAGTTGCTAAGTACTAATACTACAATGATGAAGATGAAACTATAAAGAAATGCTTCTTTCAAGATGTGCATGACTGAGTGACATAAGTCAAGCCAGTCGTGCAAAGTCAGAGTGAAAAGTAAACAGATGTTCATCGTGTTACCCTGCTGCAGTCATCACACTTGGGGTTATCCTGTCGTCAGGCGGTCCCGCAGTCGGCCGGATTTCCAAAGTCTTGGTCCGACGTCGGTTGCTGTCGCTTCATCCCTGACGTCAGTGCGCCAGGGGTATATATATATATATTGCAACCTTCGCCATTTTCTTCAGTCTTTCTTGCCACGCAGTGCCCGAAGCAGAAGCAGTTCGCAAGTGCCGGTTGGCCGACTCCTGAGATTTTTGAATTCGAATTTCAGACCGAAGTCTTCTATAAAGCTAAGTACCCCGTTGGGGAAACTTTTCTTGCCTCAGACCAATGTCAGAAAAAGTTAACAATTGTATTTCTTGTGGGAAGCAAATACCTCATAAGGATGTTCATTCTTATTGCATACCTTGCCTAGGCCCTGATCACGACGTCACTTCTTGTCGTTTTTGTGCTAGATTTAATAAACATACTATTAAAAGACGTTTTGATTTCGCACGACACTTTTTTGGTAGAAAATTTAACTATAACATGCCGTCGGAGCTACCGACTACCGACGTGCACAAAAAGCGCAGGGACAAGGACCGACAGCCCAGGCCTAAGCCCGATTCTGAGGCCTCGGTTGATGCGGTCTCCGGTTCTCCGGTTATCAGTGAGGCTCCGACGCAGCCTCTGGCTACCGCAGTTCTGGAACCCGAGACCGCTACAGATATTTTGTCAGAATGTACTGGGCCGACGCAGCCTTTTACTTCAGGCCCTACCAATAATTTACCTTTCAAGGACGTCGGTACTTCTGAAACGCCATCAGTTTCTGAAGGCGTTTTCAGACCGACGACTCTTACAGTCAAAACGTTTTCCAAGTCGAAGACTCCTTCTAAATTGAAAAAGGTTTCACTTCAGTCTCCTGTTCAAGGCCCTATGCCTAAGAAACAGATGCTCAAAATGGCAGAAGATTTGATTTCTCTTATCAGGGGTTCACAGCCTCCTCCTGACAAAAGGCCTAGACAAGAGGAAGATTCTGCTTCCTCTGAACAACTGTCTATTTCTTCGGATTCCTCTGAGGACCAAGACCATTCCTTCTCTCCTTATGAAGATTCTGATGCTGAGGAATCTATTCCCTCAGCTTCCCCTCCAGAAGATTACTCTTTTGGGGAAACTTTACACACTATAAGGGAACATTTTCACTGGGAAGGCCAGGATTACTCTGATTCCAAGAAAAGGCTGAGAGAGTTTCTTTTACTCCCCCAACACAGACCTCTAGCCATCCCTCCTGTTTTGGACATTGTGGATGATGTCTATTTAGAATCCAGTTTCAACCCTGACTCTCTACCTCCTGCCCCTGCCAAGCCTGACAGATACTACAGAGTACCTGATTCCCTCAACTTCCTTTACAAAAGCCCAGTAGCTGACCCAGAGACTATCTCCCAGGGTCCCAAGGGGGCTAAGGATTCCATGGCTAAAAATCCAGTACCTTCTGAAAGGGATTCAAGAGCACTAGACAAATGGGGGAAAAAGGTTTACACCTCAGCCACTTTAGCTATGAGAGCACTAAACTGTCAATTTCATATGCTTAAGTATCAGCGATTCCTGATTTCTCAGTTAAAACAAAAGATAACCACCTTACCTCAACAATCTGAAATGAAAGAAGTACAGGATTTGTTGCACGCCACCGAGCAGGTGGGCAAACATACCTTGCAATGTGGGTTTGATTCTTTAGAGGCCTCCTGCAGAGCAGCTGTCACTGGATCAGTTATACGTAGGCATGCCTGGTTAAAAGAACAAAGTCTGCCTGATCATGTTAAAGCAAAACTATTAGATGCTCCCTCACAGCAGGATGTTCTTTTGGTGTTAAAGCAGAAGAAGTTTTAAAGAAAATGGAAGATAAGGCGAAATCAATGCAGACAGTCAAAGATTTTCTACAAGTACAACCCCTCGCTTCAGCAGAAACTGGCCAACAAAAAATTGGTCCTTTCCAGCCACTGACAGGCCTCAGAGGGGTAAATACAGGCGCCCAAGGGGCAGAGGACAACCACAAGCTCAGTATAAGCCTCGCCAATGGAGCACTCCAACCCAGAAGGGAGGAGAAGACAGGTCTCAACCCACCAGAAGACAGACTCAATGACTTGCACCTCAGCTGGCCAAACAAATCTCTCTTGTCAGCCCCCTTGGGGGGAAAACTAGCACTATTTGCAGACAACTGGCACATGGTCACAAAGGACAAATGGGTCCTAGACATAATTTTACGAGGATACAGATTCCACTTTCACACCTTGCCAATAAAAAGAGGAATGCCAAACCTGCCACAAAATCAAAGGGCAGAGGCTCAAAAGCAAATTACAGCTCTCATGGCCATGAGAGCCATTCAAAGGGTACCAACTCAAGAGCAAGGCCAAGGATTTTACTCAAGACTCTTCCTAGTACCCAGGAAAGAAAATGCTTGGAGACCAATTCTGGACCTTTCAATTCTAAACAATTACTTACAAGTGCCCAAATTCAAGATGCTAACACTACAGCAGCTACTTCCCATGTTGGGCAAAGAAGCATGGCTGGTAACGTTGGACCTCAAGGAGGCATACCTGCATGTCCCTATCAGACAAAGTTGCAGAAGATACCTCTGTTTCATTGCAGGTTCAATCCATTATCAATTCTCTGCATTGCCCTTTGGCTTATCTACTGCGCCCAGAGTATTCACAAAATGCCTGGCACCAGTAATACTGCAGTCAAAGAGGAATTCAAATATATCCATATCTGGACGACTACCTCATCCAAGCAGAAAGAAAAGATATTCTCTTACAACATCTGGCTTTTGTGAAGCATCTTCTAAATTGTCTGGGGTACACAGTAAACGAAAAGAAGTCAAAACTAGTACCCTCACAAAAAATGACATTCCTGGGTGCCAGCTTGGAAACAACAGCCCAGAAGGCTTACCTTACACCAGACAAGCAATTATAACTGACTCAATATTTCAAGACAATGGCAACAAAGACCCAATTAACTGCAAGAAAAATTCTGCAGGCTTTGGGCTTCATGGCATCTTGCATTCTGATAACACCATTTGCAAAACTGCATATGAGGAAATTACAGTGGTACCTAAAAAGCGTATGGTCTCAACACAGCCACAGCTTGGACACAGTGATATCTCTCCTTCTCTGCCTTCAACAGGAATTTCTATGGTGGGCACAGGCATGTCACCTCAACAAGGGTCAGCCTTTCATTTTGCCCCCACCCAGGCAAACTATCACAACAGATGCTTCAGACTATGTCTGGGGGGGAAACATGGCAGGGCAAGGCATTCAAGGCCTATGGACTGCAGAACAGAGAAAACTGCACATAAGCCAAAAAGAGATGCTAGCTGTACAGAAAGCTCTGACAGCCTTCAAGGATCTACTACAGCCAGGGCAACTTGCAATAAAGACGGACAACACCACAGTAATGTGGTACATAAACAAACAAGGGGGCACACATTCCTACCCTCTTTGCAGGCAAACAATAATCTTATGGAACACAGCTCTGGCCTACCAAGTCCAGTTACAGGCTCAATTCCTGCCAGGACAGAAAAACACATTGGCAGATGACTTAAGCAGAAACATCAAAGATCCCCACGAGTGGAAGCTAGACCCACAAATATTTACAATGATAACTCAGAGATGGGGTCTACCAAATATAGACCTGTTTGCCAGTCCTCAAAACTACCAGCTGACAAAATTTTGTACAAGGACATTCCACCATCAAGCTTGGAAAGTGGACGCTCTCTCCTTCAGTTGGAAAAACCTGACAGCATATGCCTTTCCTCCATTACCTCTTCTCACAAAGGTTCTTTTGAAGGTCAAAAAGGAGAAACCTCGACTGATTCTCATAGCCCCAGACTGGCCACGCCAGCACTGGTACCCGCTATTGAAGAATATGGCTCACAGCCCACCATGGATATTGCCTCAAATTCCTCATTTACTCACGCAGCAAGACAAGCAGATTCTACACAGCCAGATCAAAACCTTAAACCTGGCTGCATGGCAAATCTATTAAGCATCCCATCAGCCCCTCTTTCACAAGCAGTACTGGATGTTATTCTAGAGGCCAGGAGGCCAAGCACCAGGAAGACTTACTCAGACAAATGGAAAAGGTTTTGTGCTTGGAACCAAGCTAAAGGTCAAGACACAACTCAGCCTCATATGCCTCACATTCTGCAGTATTTAGCTGAGATGTTACATAAAGGACTTTCCTTCTCCTCAATTAAAATCCATGCTTCAGCTATTTCAGCTCACTGCGACACTAATCCACCTTTATTTTCCAATCCTCTTCTAAGGCAGTTCCTCAGAGGGGCAAAAAACATTAGACCACCTAGAAGAGCCCCTACACCAACATGGGACCTCAACTTTGTTCTGGAAAAACTAACGCTACCTCCCTTTGAACCAGCTTTTTCTGCAGACCTTCAGTTCTTATCCTGGAAAACTGCCCTGCTCCTGGCAATAACTTCTGCTAGGAGAGTCTCAGAATTACAGGCACTTATGGCAGTGGAACCTTTCCTCATTTTCCATCAAGACAGAGTTTCTCTACGAACTAATCCTTCCTTCATGCCTAAGGTGGTTTCCAGTGTAGCTTTAAATCAAACCATCCACCTACCCACTTTCTTCCCCAATCCACAGAATAAAGGTGAGAGACTCCTGCATTCCTTGGACATTCACAGGCAACTTCGTTTCTACTTGGATAAAACTAAGGCTTTCAGAAAAACTGACCAGCTCTTTGTTTCCTATGCTACAGCTTCTCAAGGAAGGGCCATATCCAAACAAACGATTTCTAAATGGATAGGCCATTGCATACAATTCTGCTATACACATCATGGGAAACCAGTTCCTCCTACCATTAGATCCCACTCTACCAGGGCAACAGCTACCTCTTCTGCCTCTCTCAGGGGGGTTCCTACCAAGGAAATTTTAGAAGCTGCAACTTGGAGTTCTGTACACACCTTCACCAAACACTATCACTTACCTCTTTACTCTAAGTCCAGGGCAGGCTTCGCCACTGCAGTTCTGCAGGGCCTCATTGCCTCCACTAACCCTCTATGATGCCTCCACCCTACTTTAGCTTTGGGACTCAACCCAAGTGTGATGACTGCAGCAGGGTAACACGATGAACATAGTACAGTTTTTCACCTACCATAAATGTAGATGTTCGAGTGTTCACCCTGCTGCAATCCAGGTTACCCTCCCTCCAACCCCTCTGATCTACTGGCTAAATCTTTGCTATGCCTTTCTGATGTATTTGCTTATAGCTGAAGGGATTTTGTGTTTGTACAGTGTTCACACCTTTTGGTACTAATTTGGATCACCCTTTTGGGGGCACCTGACATCTGGGGCAAGAAAAACTGAAGAAAATAGCGTTGGTTGCAATATATATATACCCCTGGCGCACTGACGTCAGGGATGAAGTGACAGCAACCGACGTCGGACCAAGACTTTGGAAATCCGTCCGACTGCGGGACCGCCTGACGACAGGATAACCCCAAGTGTGATGACTGCAACAGGGTGAACACTCGAACAGCTACATTTATGGTAGGTGCAAAACTGTACTTTATGCCAGGTATAACAACAGAATTACAGGACATGTCTCTAGGTTAAAAAGGCTACCCAGCAGTACAGGCACACATTAATGTATAGCAAGCTCTCCATCTTGACTCAAATGTTTGCCCAAAGAAATTAACATTTTATCTGCTTGTTGACATGAGCTGTGTAGAGCTGATGTATTTTAGAACACTTTCCTCGTGAATTTTTTTTTTTTTTTTTTACACTGGTACCTTTTACTTTCATTTTATCATTTCATTTTAAATATGGTGACCAAGTATTTAAGGCTTTGTAGTTATACACAGCAAGATGGGGCCACACTTCAAAAATGAAATAAATCCACGGGCTGTCCAATGTCAATCCTTTGAGGCTACCCATCAGTTCATTATTAGCCAATTTCCAGACCAATTTCTTTATAAAAGACTTTCTTATCATTGAGACAATATTGTCTCTATTAAATTGCTTCCATTCTAATACTTGTGAGTTTTCCAAAATTTTCTCCCAATATATCAAATCTGGGCATTATTCCTCTAGTTATCTTGGCTGTCTCCAATGCCCAATAAATAGGGGGCAAGGCTGGAAGTAAACTTTGAATGGAGAATTTTGCCTAGGCTTGTAATGGTTTGTAGAATGATTGCCTAGTACTTATCTATGACTCTATGTGAGGGAGAATGACTTGTGGCAAAAAACGTGAGGAAGATGGAGGGATAACTGAAGCTCTCTATGCATGTCACAAATGCTGAAAAGACCCTGACGCTGGGCACAATATTTTCTTCTCCATGAATAATGCCTAGGTATAAAGAAATGATGATTGACTTTAACATTTGGTTATGCCAGCATGAAAAGACATACTTAACAGATCTACTTACTTTGAAAGGTAATGCCTGCACCTCCCATTCAAACATACTGCCTAACGCCCTTGCTACCCTGTAGCACATTTTTAGGCAAAGTTCCCTTAATGAACATTCCAACATATGAAACATCTCAATATCAAAACACGATGAAATTAAGGTGGCTATGCCCAATGCCAGAGGTATACACAACAAGGAGCACAAACCTGAGGCACTCCTGCACCATATATGTGTAATCACTGAAACCTGGTTAAAATATACAGAAAGTACTACCTCCATACCTGGCTTTGGTGCCTGTCATGCCTTCATAGCCAGGGACAACTGTGGTGATGTATTCACAACTGTCAGTGACCATTTCACCTGGAGACAGATTCCCAAAGACCCACAGACTGAACTTAACTCAGAATCACACTAAACCAAATAACTTATCAACATGTAATGACTGCTACAGACCCCTTATTATGACCACAGAGGTCCATGTCAGGTTCGTAAATGTCAAGAATGAACTCCCCACAAATGAGAATTCCATCATTGTGGAGACTTGCACTACCTATCAATTGACTGTAGTGCCTACACCACCAGTATAGGATATGTTCAAATGTTTTTAGACCTAGTAAATAAAATTTAAATTATCTAGATTGCCAACCACAGGCCAAAATTTACTTGATCTGATATTTACAAATGTAGTATCATCATGCACAACTACTGTGCTAACTACCTCTCTGATTAGGCATCCCATAAGCTAATAACCTTTCCCTTCAAACTTTCTAACCACCCATTAACCAGTTTATCAGAATCCAAGCATTTCAAGCACACCAATCTCCTCCAATTCTTCGAAGGTGCCTCAAAATTCACTTATAACAGAATCTTCCTTAACTTTGCATCAGAAGATAGATTCACAAAAGGGTTTTATATATGGAAACAAATGTATAGAGTTAGCAGCACCATGGAGATCAAAACATAATGGGAAATTTAAAAGCAAACCATCCTGTCTGTCCACCTACATAAATACAATGTAAAATAATAAAAGCTCAGGGTATACATCAGTATTATAGTACAGTGAAATAATTCACTTGAACCATTTACAGGATGCCTGTGTCCATTAGAGACATAGGTGTCAAACCATGGATGAATTTTCTGTTCCCCAGCCAACTGCCCAAGTTATACTTGAATTGGGTTTGGGATGAACTATGCTTCACATGGATAGGATCTGTATCAGAGAAGGGGTAGTCCCTGGGACACGTAACTATCTCACCAGCAGGTCCTATTTATATCACAGGCAAGGTTTAAGTCTTGAGATTGGGTAATTCTGGTGCAGGTTGTTTTGTGGCGTCTGACAATGTCTTGTATGCCAGGCATAGATCTCCCCTCAACAGCCTGTGGGAGACAGAATACAGGGATAAGGCTTTGAAGTGGTCTGCATAGGACATATTGTATATGCCCTGTATTCATTAAGTAAGGAACATGTGTGGACATTCCAATTGTTGGATATGCCTGGCTAGGTACATACCAAAGGGGGCACTGTACTCAATGACAGGTCTGATAAGTGCCAAATGCAGTGGAACAATGACTTCCTTAGACTTAGATGCCATAACTTTGTTTATAAGTTGCACAACATAGAATCATTTCCTTACTACTGTAGACACATGATGATCAAAGGCTAGATTACTGTCTATGTGTGCCCCAAGTCCCTGGCTACTGAGTCAACTCTTAGGGGTGTGTTGTGAATATGATAGCTACTAGGGGTGGATAGCTTTCCAAAGATACTAGTATACATTTCTTGGCATTTAGCTTTAGTCCATGGCTCTGGCACCAGTTGCTTGTCTTTGTCAGCCCTTCCTGGGGAACATTTGTGTCAGTGAGTGATTCAGTTACAGCTACTAATTTGAAATTATCTGCAGATTTAGTCATCCAGAGGCCACTGACACTGGCCTTGACTTCAGAGAAGTAAATGCTAAAAAAGAGCGGTCCCAAGACCAATCCCTGAGGGACTCTATTTGTGAATAGCCTCTTTGTGGAGGTGGACTCCCCAGTTCTAACTTATTGGGTCCTGTTTGTCAGTCAACTGGCTTTCCAGCAGGTGACATAAGGGTTTGTACCTAACCTCTTAAGTTTGTCAACAATGCCCGAATGGGGGGCTGCATTAAATACCTTGACCATGTCACGGTAGCAGTGTGAATCATTTTGAGCTCATGCATTGCTTTGGTGATCTTCTCAAAGAAGACCACCAGGTTGAGTAGGCATGATCTGCCTTTGATTAAACTAAATTGGGTTAGGTCCAGTGTCTGGAGGTTTCCCTTGTCATTATTGATCATTTCCATGATAATTCTTTCCATGGCTTTGCATGTGAGACTAGTGAGACTTATGGGTCTGTAGATGACCCACTTTGTGCAGAAAAATGACTGTTGCTGTTCTCCATTCAAGATGCATGAAGCCTGTTTGGAAACTACAGTTAAATAGCAATTCCAGAGGGTCTGACAGATAATGTTTCATGCTATTTAGAAGGCATCCTGGGATATTGTCTGAGCCCACTGATGTAGTGTTCTTGGCTTTAGAGAAACCATTAAAGCTAGTGATAGCAGGGGAGTTATATTTGATGGTATTTCCTGAGGGAATGTTGATGGAGAGAGAGGGGTAAAGTCAGAGCTGAAGTTGTTGGCCAGAAGGTTTACTATATCTTCTGACTCAGTATAGGTGGCTCCATTTACAATGGGCTCTGCACACAATTGTGTACTGCTTTTGAGGTTGTGGACATAGCTAAAGAATGCCATGTGGTTGTCCTTGGCCTGGAAGGCCAAGTTTACCTGAAATTTGGCTTTGGTAGACTTTATTTGTCCTCCAAATTGTTTATTTAGTTTGATGAGAGTGCTTTTCTCCTGCTGGGTGCCACACCTCCTAATTTTTGCCATGATTTTCTTCCTTCTGCTATACAGCCTATTGATGTTGTGATTACACCAGGGTGACTTGTTTTTTTGAATTAGTTCTGTACTTCTTGATGGGTACAGCTGCTTCTATGCAGCTATTATCATGCTTGTATAGGGTTTCTGTGAACAGTTCTGTGTATTAGAAACAACATTCAATGTATAGAACTCAACAAAACCTACTGCATCCCAGTGGATACTACCAATATCCTAGCAAATACATTTACTGTAGATTTCACTACTGAGATGATTGTCCAAAGCTCTGTGATCCAAGTAGCTCTCAAACACCCCCACCCATTATCATTAAAGAATATATCCTGAAAGTGCTGTCCAAGACTGAGACCCCCCCATGCAACTGGATAACATACATGGCTGTCAGATAAATACCACCAAACATGACCTGGAGGAATGCTTACATAAACTATATAACCTGTGCCTGGAGCAGTTGTTAAGAAAGGGACTACCATTTTTTCAAGATGCAGTGGTGGGCATGGGCCCAATGACTGACCTTCCATGCTCTATCTAACACAGTGGATACATATGGTTAACCCTTTAGACTGATATAACATGTCTAGCCTACCAGCAGTTACAGATAATTAATCATGATTCCCTTTGCATACTACAGGCTAGTCATTATTTTAAACACATTTCTTTCTTTTCTGTATAAGTACTTACACCTGGATGTAACATCAAGTGAAATGTTTCTGTCTGTAAGTGTTCCTTTTGTGCTTGCAACTTTTTCTGTATGAATATAATGAACAAAAGCATGTGTTATTTCTTGATAAAGATTTGAACATAATTGAGTGTACCTTTTCAGTTGTACATTTTTTATTATTTGCATTAACTTATTTATAGTTATTTGATTACTGGGAAAGTCTGACTGGGTAGGAGTCCATTTTCAGCATAGGCCGGGGAGAACAGCTCTAAAGTATTACAAAACATTTTAAGAACAATAATTTCACAATCTTCAAAAATAATACAAAACATTTACATTTTAAACAGTATAATATAAGCATAATTTGAAAACATTGGTTAAGAATGGATACAAGTCATATGACAAAGGTTTAATATTTACAAAAATTTTAGCTAGTTTATAGAGAAATTAAAGGTAACTTAGTACAATACAAACAGCAATTGCAATACAAATTGAGAGAAAAGCAGACTTATGGTATATTGGGAGAGAAAACCTGGGAGAGAAATTGACAGAAGTAAGGAGGTGTAAGGTATGAACAATACTTGCTCATATTTAGGGATACAGTTTATCCTGGTTTTAAGCCAGAACAAAGTCAGCTTTTGGCTAGGAAGTCTTTCAGAATGGTTTTGAAGGGTGGGAGGGAGGGTAATTGACCTGATGGATACAAGTAAGGAGTTTCGGGCCTTAGCAACATGGTATGAGTGCAGACAATCCCCAGCAGATATTATAGGTTTGTTAGCAGACAGGAGTTTTTGGTCATTGTATCATAATAACTGACTAGGAACATAGTTGTGTAGAATGTTATTTAGTACTTTTCAAGCATATGGGTGCTGGATTTTTTATAGGTGGTAAGAAGCTATATATATGTTAGTTGATGGGGTAGTTCTAACAGATTTAGGCTTTTTAGTGCTATACAATGATGGGTTCTGAAAGGGATATGTGCAGAAAATTTAGTAAGTTTGTTATAGCATTCTACAGGTTTCGATTTTTATGATGCCTGGAGGTTAGTAAAGATGGGAATGTCATAAAGAAATGTGGGGAGGAGATAAGTAGTGGCAAGTGTAGTTTTAATTGCATTGGTGAGAGTGTTTTTGGCTCTGTAAAGCATCCCTAATTTTTTAAGATTTTTTTTTTTTTGCAATTTTGTATATGGAGGTCAAATTTAAATTTTTTTATCCCTAATCATTTGCTATGAGAAGTGACTTCAGTGGTTGCATTACCAAGAGAGAGGACTTTACATTTTGTTTTTTTCACGAGAGATAGATATTGAGACAAAAGGAAGTAGCTTGTCTTTGGGGGGGGGGGGTTGAGCATGAATTGTGAGTTACAAAGCCATTTTTCAGGCCTGTTGTGTGGATGTGTGGAGGATGTTGGTGACTCGAGAATGTTTAAGGGGAGGGGACCAAGGACAGAGCCTTGTGTTGACTGGGAGGTATGGAGAGAGGGTGGAGTGCCATTACGCTGGCTGATACCTACTGGACAGGTAGCCTCTGAACCATAGAAGGGTGAGCTGAGAGAGACCTAATGAGGACATTTGAAGTAGAAGCTTGCTGTGATAATTTGTGTTGATTGCTTTGGACAAGTCTAGAAATAAGGGGGAGACTAGTTTGCCATTATGTCTATCTTTATTGACAGTATCTATATAGGTTAGAAGTGCAATGTTAGTACTATGGGATGAACAGAAGCTATGTTGTGTATGAGATAGGAATTCTTCCTGCAGAAGATAGTTTAGCAATTATTTTTTAATACAGTTTTCAAGTATTTTGGAGAAGGGGGTGATAAGATTGCTACAGATTTAAAGGTAGTAATGTCTGTTGAACTTCCTCCTTTCTGCAGAGGGATAATGTGTGACTTTTTCCAGAGACAGGGAATGTGGGATTCCTGGCTTGACCTTTTTATAAGGACTGTGACAGGATAGGCAGTGCTACTGGTTGCTATTTTAAAGTACTCACGTGTAAGGTCATCAGCTGATGTAGAAGATGTTTTGAGTTTGAGTAGTTTTATATAGAATGTAGCCACAGGTTTGAAGATAAATGTGAATGTGGTAGTACATGGCTGTTGGGAAGGAACTGGATTACATGTAGGAGAATCCCTGGTTAGAGATGCTGTACTGTCTATGAAATAAGGGTTGAATTGTATTGCAGTTTTTGAGTGGTAAATTATTGGGAGAGGGGTTGGGGTTGAATTTTTGGCCAGTATGCAAGATTTATTAAATGGCTGTCCAGAATTTTTTAGGGTTGTGTTTATCATTATTCTGAAAGTTATTATAGTATAGTTTTTTGTCTTTATTTATTTGCTTTTTATAATGACTGCAAAGCATTCTGAAGTTTTCAAGATATTGTGGTATTTTTGGCATTTTTCCATGCTTTTTCTCTATCCTGCATTAGCATTTATTTAATTTAATGTTTGCTACAACCGTATAATTCATTAACCACCCCTAAATTAGATTAATGCATATTTTCAGTTAAACTAATGAAGTTTCAAGTTAATAAGCCATGGCAGGGGGTGGGGGCTGCCACATTTTATAATATTTTTTTTTATTTATTCTCACAGTAGAGACATAATATATATTTATACACACAAAGTCCAAACAGCCATTTGTGTAAATGAGATGCTGGAGCAACAGATAAGTAGAAATATACACACAGCACCATCCAGCGTAACAGCCAACAGCAACAAAAAGTCAGACCACTGCTGAAATATCCAAAAGCAGGTTTAATAGTAGAACAACAAAAACAGTGAATATGGTTAGCACTTTCGTGGTCTCAAACATCACTTCTTCAGACCTTCATAAAAATTTTTAATACAGTTTTCAAGTATTATGAAGTTTTATGAAGGTCTGAAGAAGTGATGTCATATGACACCCCATACTTGAATGCATCAAATGAAAATAAGGATATATTGTCTCAGTCCAAGTATAGGACTGCTGTCACCTGGTTAAATGTCCACAACAGTATACACAAGGTATGACCCATGTGATGATGTCAACTTTAGGTTTGTGCAAATGTCTGACATAATGCTGAGAATTAGTTAAACATTAAACGGTATAGGATCATAGGACCGTAGGAGGTTATTAAGCTATCGACCCAGAGGTCATCTCAAGCCTAGCCGTTTCTTCCCAATGTAATACCATAGATACTCTAGTCAATACCCATGAATGTATTTAGTATTGACTGCCCATGTCCAAGAGGTTTGTGGGCACTATCCCCACTAAGAATTTACGGTTCCCCATCCACTCATCCAGGTTCCTTTTGAACAGTGTCATAGAGGTACTCTGCTTTACATGAATTGGAAGCCTATTCCAAGTATGCAGCAGTAGCTGAGAGACAAATCTGTCCCTCCAAATGTCCTATTCAAGTCGCAGGCCATATTTAGGTCCCCGGAATGGGTAGTTCCAGTCCTGTTTTATTTATGGATGTGCAGCATATTCATTAGGTTTGGGTTGGATATTACTCTCTAAGCCAGGCATAAGTCTCCCTTAAGAAGTTTGTACGATACTGAGTATAGTGACAGGGATTTTAGTCGGTCTGTAAGGCACATACTGGAGTCCCTTTTCTTCTTAGTTAGAAACCTCTGAGGTCTCTTCCATTGCTGCAAGTGCTTTGTATGTTACATGCCGAAGGGGGAGTTATACTCAATTGTAGGCCTGTTTAGTGATGAGTATAGAGGGGTTATAACCTCCTTTGCTTTAGAGATGATGCCTTTGCTAATCAAGTGTGCTGCGTAGAAAGTAGTAGGTGACTCTATAGTCAAGCACACTGATGTCTCACTCACTAGGCTGGTCAAGGAGAAGGTTACTGTTAGCTGCCTGTCAGGAGCCAGAATCCGCCACATAATAAAAGCACTCAGGTCACTCCAGAACAAGTACAAATATGACTCTATCATTGTTCATGTTGGTGTGAATGACATGAGACGTACCTCCCTGGACTACATGAAAAGAGGCATGGAAGAGCTCTCTGATCATGTAGCCCAGGTGGGTATGACCCTGACCCTGAGTAGCATCCTGCCCTCACCAAGAATGATACCACAGTATAAAGAAAAAAATATAAATTTCAACAATTGGCTAAGCTTCTGGTGTCATTCAAAGGGGATCCAGTGTCTGTCAGCCTGGGACTATATGCTCGACAAGCCTCGTTGCTTTGCTAGAGATGGCTTGCACCTGTCACCCCTAGGCTTTTGAATACTGGCCAAGGCTCTTGCTGCCCCGTAGTGCCTTTTTTTAGGCAAGGCTCAAAAGTCAAACCCAGCTCCATAAACAGCACAAATAAAAAAATGAGGGTTATGCTACTCAATGCCAGGAGTCTAAATCTCAAAATGCACATGCTCGAAGCACTCCTCAGTATGGAGAACGTCGACATCTGTGCAGTAACTGAAACCTGGTTCAAGGCTCCACAGAGCATCCTAGCAATACCAGGCTACAACTCATACCACACATTTCAGCCACAGAACATGGAGCGAAACACAAAAGGAGGGGGTGTATCCATATTCATCAAGGATACCTACACCTCCAGTGGCGCAGCATGATACCTCTGAGATCATCCATGTGCAACTAACATTGGGCAAATCTGCAATGCAAATTGTGGCCTGCTACAGATTACCCTCCATGACCCAGGACCACCACTCTGCCTTTCTGGAGACACTGGAAAACATGAAGGTCCTACCGAACACCCTGATACTGGGCGATTTCAATTACCCTATCGTTAACTGGGAAAACTCCCAGGTCCAGTGCTTTCTGGAATTTATCAACTCAAATGCCCTGGATCAGCTGTTGAACTCCCCTACCGGAGATGAAAACATATCGGACCTGGTCATCACCAACATGGGCGACAGGTGTTCCACACTGGAGGTCAACCCGTCACTGCTTAGATCAGACCATAAACTAATCACACTGGATGTCCACACCACACCACCACCCCCAACCAAGGAAACCACAGTGGAAAACTTTTCTAAAGCAAACTTCATCTTACTTAAGACACATGTGGTAAGTTTCACAGCCCCCACGCTAAAGGATAACAGTGTCCAAGATGCAGGAACCCTTACAAATGCACTCTATGAGCACCTACAAGGATGCATGGATCATGTCATCCCTAGCAAAACCACTCCCCTAAGAGAAGGAAACCAGTCTGGTGGACCCCTGCCATAAACAGGCTATACAGTAGAAGGAAGCAACTAGTTCAGAAAAAATGCAAATCCCAAGAAGGAAAGACATCCCTAATCAGTATCAGTAAGAAACTAAGGTCCCTCATAAAATCATCCAAGGCTAACTTTGAAAGAAAAATTACCAAGGATTCGAAAGATAATCACAAAGCCTTCTTTAGCTATGTCAAGAATCTAAGTGGCAACTCACAGATATGCTCTGAGCTAGTGCAAAATAGCACAAAATATACTGAACCTACTGATATTGCCAACATCCTGGCAGATAGATTCAGTGCAAACCCCCTCTTACTTACCCCAAAAGGGCCCACAACGATATCGGAAAAGTGTAATGTCCTGGAAATCACAGACGCACAGGTGAAAACAGCCCTTTCAAAAGCCAAAAGCACAGCATCAATGGGACCAGATGGTGTCCCAAGCTGCGTCTTGCATGAACTACAGAACGAACTAACCCCCCACCTAAACACACTGTTCAACCTCAGCCTCTCCACAGGCTATGTGCCCATAGAATGGCACACAGCAACGGTTATTTCGCTCCACAAAGGAGGGGCCACAACTGACCCTGGTAACTATCGCCCCATAAGCCTGACTAGCCTGGTCTGCAAGGCTATAGAGCGCATCATCATAGAACTCATTAACAAAGAAATTAGGAACCTCCATCATCATGGAACTCATTAACAAAGAAATTTGGAACCCCCAAACCCTTGACACATTCCAGTTCAGCTTTGTTAAAGGCAGATCATGCCTACTAAACCTGGTTGACGTCTTTGAGACCGTCACCAAGGCCATAGATGAGGGAAAGGTGGTTCACACAGTCTACCTTGACCTTGCCAAGGCTTTTGAGACCATTCCCCACTTGGGAATTATAGAAAAACTCACTAGCCTGAACATAAACCCCTCTGTCATGAGATGGGTTGCCAACTGGCTTACAGATAGAACTCACGCGGTAAGAATAGCAGGCTCCAGGTCCAACTCTAAACCAGTCACAAGTGGTGTCTCAAAAGGCTCGGTCCTGGGACCCCCTACTGTTCGGCATATACTTCTCAGAAGTACAGCCAAACACAGGAGGACTATGGCTAACCAAGTTCGCTGATGACTGCAAACTGGGAGCCATAATTGACTCTCTGGCTGACACGGACATTCTCCAAAAGGGCATTATTGAGACAGACATTTGGTGTTAAAGTCATGGTTTCAAGCTAAATGCCAAAAAATGCATAGTCATCCCGTTTGGGAAAAACAAAACACCCATGAATTACCACCCCTTAATACAGAAGAGGTAATAAGAGATCTGGGGATCCAGGAAGATAGTAATCTCTCCTTTGACAATCATATTGCCAAAGTAGTTAGGAAATCCTTCTATGTAGCCCATCTAATTACTAAAGGGTTTGCATCTAGAAATAAAGAGGTTATAGTGCCCCTCTACTCGTCACTCATCAGACCCATCATAGAGTACAATGCCCCATTTGGGATGTACCTCACAAGATACTTCCAACAGCTGGAAAGACCACAAAAGTACCTCACCAAGAGAATTACAGGCCTCAAACATATGTTCTATGCAGCCTGACTGGAAAAACTCCGGCTGTACTCAGTGGCATATCGCTTACTCAGAGGTGATCTCCGCCTGACTTACAAAGCCATGTCCAACTCAGAATTGATGGACATGCTCCACCTAAAGAAACCCAAGTCACTGCGAGCTACTCACTCTAGTGAGCTAAACCTCACCACAACAATAAATAGAACATGCTGGAGGGATAGATTCCTGTCACAGAGACTCCCCATGCTTTGGAACAAAATGTCTTACTACATTAGGCAGAGCCCCTCACTAACACTCTTCAAGAGAAACCTTGACGAGTGGATGGGTAACAGAAAATACACCCCTGGGATCACTTCATTGGCTCTTCTTGACAGAGGCTCAGTTAATTAATCAATGGGGCGGCGAAAGCTGACACACTCTGGCTAGGCTTAGAAATGCCCTCGGGCAGATAGCCTAGTACCTACCTATGAACTTGTGATCCCAGATCGCTTACCACTTCGTAGGTATATAGGGTATTGTTGTTAACTTGATCGTGTGAAGGGACGTTGTTTTTACATAAGCAAATGATGATGAATTTCTTTGTAGTCAGTT
>NC_056748.1:462251576-462286576 GCF_019279795.1 Protopterus annectens
GCATTATTGCCCATGCCTAAAATATTTGTATGTATGTACATGTATGTAAAATGTGTACATATAAATAAACTGTTTAATTGAGTGACCATGTTACATATATGAGGATACCTCCGTTTTTATTTTTAGGTGCAGTATATTCTTTAAACTGAGTGTATATTACAGACATCTTGTATTGTCATGACTGATCAGCAAATTTTCTGATTGCTAAAAATATCAAATTTGCTCTTAACTGCAATTTACGCTCTTTCAATGTACAACAGTTACATTATATCAAAAATAGCTATGAATGCCTAAATATGTCATTAGTTGTGAAATAGTCAAATAAATAAAACCATGACTTCACATGAAAACAGTTTGTCTGCTTGCTTGCTTGCTTCTTTATTTATTTTGTAAAATAAATGAAATCACAGTTTCACATGGAATGTGTGTGTCTGTTTACTTATTTATGTACATATGTATGAATGTATGTTAAAATTGTACTGGCTAGTTCTAATTAGAAAAAAAAAATAACTGTCTAGTCAGTATGAATATACATGCAAAAAAAATTAATTCCTTGTGATTTCATTACATTTCATTTATAACAGAAGGCATACATCTCGACCTGTAAGTATTGAGAGAAAGGTCTTGGCAGAAGCATTTAATTGGCTAAAGTAGTTACCAAAGTCCAAGATAAAACAATAGTGAACAGTAGCTTTACTCAAAAGTGTTAACAAAAACAATAAGGTACAAGCAAAAGACAGAATCTATATGGCTCTGAAATGACCGGTTATTCTCCAGGAAATACCCTCTACCATTTCTCCTCCAACTATCACTAAAGAACAGGTCCTGACAGCACTCTCCACATCTAAAAACACTGCATCAGTGGGCACTGATAATATCCATGGATGCCTCCTAAATAGCTTGAAACCTGACCTGTCAAGCCCATTAGAATCTCTAGTCAACCACAGCCTCAAGAGAGGCTTTGTCCCTAGGGAATGGAGGACTGCAACTGTCATCCTACTACACCAAGATGGACCATCAACTGACCCAGGGAACTACAGACCCATAAGTTTGTCTAATCTTACATGCAGAGTCATGGAAAGAATTATCATGGACCTGATTAACAAAGACATAGGAAATCTTTAAAAAAACTGGACCCATCCCCATTTGGTTTTGTCATTGGCAATTAACGCCTACTAAACCTGGTGAAGTTCTTCAAGAAGGTCACTAGAGCCATGGATGAGGGCAAATTAGTGCATACTGCCTACTTCAACCTGGGACAGGCATTTGACATGATACCTCACTTGGGTATTTTAGACAAACTCACTAATTTAGGCACGGATCCCTATGTCACCTGATGGATAGCCAGATGGCTCGCATATAGGACACATTAAGTTAAGGTGGGGGAAATATGTCTCCACTAATAGGCCTGTTACTAATGGTGCCCCATGGGGCTCATACTGGGACCTCTCCTGTTTGGAATATACTTCTCTGAAGTCAAGGTAAATGTAGAGGACCTTTGGCTGACAAGATTTCTTGATGACTACAAGCTGGGTGCAATCAATGAATCTCCCCAAATATGTAGATATCCTTGAGTAGGGTCTGACAGACAAATAACTTGTGCCAAAACCGTGGCCTAAAACTAATTACACAAAAATGCATAATTATACCCTTTGGGAAAATGACCACCCCTGCAAATTACAACACTGATAACTTTCTCTTAAGATTAGAGTAGACCCAGTGATAAGGAACTTGGGAACTCAGACTGACAGTAACCTGAGCTTTGATCACCATGTGCCATGGTGGGGAGAAAATCCCTCTACATGGTGCAACTTATAAGTAAGGGCATGGTATCCAGATCTAAGGAGATCAGAGCCCCACTATACTCACCTCTGATTAGACCAATAATTGAGTACAATTCACCCTTTGGCATGTACCTAACCAGGCATTTGCCAACAGCTAGAGTGGCCACACAAGTTCCTCATTAAAAGAATACAAGGTGTAAATAGCATGTCCTATGTGGACCACCTCAAAGTCCCATCCCTGTAGTGAGTCTCCTACAGACTACTAAGAGGTGATGTATGCCTACCCTACAAGGCATTCTCTCATTCAGTCCTGATTAATATGCTGTACATTCAGAAAATAAACAGCACTGGAATTACCTGAGCTAAGGATCTAAACCTCATCTGTGACATAAGAAAAACATGTTGGAGGAACAGATATGTGTCTCAGAGATTACCCCTTCTCTGGAACAGACTCACCATTCATGTGAAACAAAGCACTTTTCTAATATTATTCAAATGCAATTTGGACCAATAGATGGGAAATTGTAAATTCACCCCTGGCTTGTCACCTGTGGCCTTTATGTACAGGAGCAGTTTGTTGATGCCCTAAGGCACAGGCATATACCAAAGTTGCTCTAGTCCTACAGCACTGATAATTATGACAATTGGGGCAGGAATGGCTAGGCTTAAAAAGTTTCTTTGCCCATTAGCTAAGTAACTTCTTATGATCCTATGATTTTTTTTTTCATACAGTGAGTTGCAAATGGATGAAATTGCTTTCCTCATAAAGCTGTGAAACAAAAACATGTTGGAATCCAGAAATACATCTTACAACCAAAATCAGTTATAGTGGAACACAGGAAAAGGTAGGAAACTGATTAGCAATGAGCTTTTCTTTAAGTAAGATATACGTTAATGGGCAGATTAGTTGGGCTAAGACATGAGTGTGTGATTAAATTCCAGTTAGCTGTATGACGTGTATCTACAATAAATTTATGGACTGTCATACTATTTAATTTTGAGGTCATGGACATTTTCCTTATGTGGTTTTGTCAGTCTAAGCTTCTATCCTGTATACAGATGTTGCATTATTCTTTTAACTAGATTGCTCCTCAGAGCTCAGCAATGTTTCAGGCAGTCTTGCAGCACAAACACCCTACATGTACCAAACCACCCTAATATATTTTCCCACTATCCCTTTCTTTATTTTTCCTGGTCTACCGCCTACACCTTCATCATTAAGTATTTCTCACTCATGCCCACTCTTGACTCCTTTTCCTTTCCTTTCTCAGCCATGCCCACTCTAGATCTCTTTTCATTTCTTTTATCCCCTCTACTAACTTTCTCTTTTACCTCATATCCTAGTTTCATCTCCTTCCACTTAACCCACAAGAGGGTTGGGACACCCCCCACTCATCCTCTGCTCCTTCTTCTTAGCTCTTTTTAACTATACTTTACCCCTTTCTTAACCCCCTTTTTCAACCCCCCTCTGCTCCTTCCTTTACCCTCTTTAACTATACTAAATCCCTCTTCTCCACCTTTCTTGCACTATAACCCCTCCTCCCCATTCTTCCCTTTCCTCACACTACCTCTTCATCATTTCACCTATTACCTTTTCCTTTTTTCTACCCAGCATATAACTTCTTAAATCATCTGCTCTATTCTTCTTTCTCCACTCCTTTCTCACCTCACCTCGTAACTCCTTACCATAAAGCAGTTTAACATACACAATTTTCAATGTCTACGGAAACATATAAAAGCATCATTGTCTCCTGTGTATAATTTCTGTCCTCACGGCCATTTGTTCCATCTTGATATTTTCCTACACAATACTCATTTCTATAATTTGAATAATTTTACTTTACTAATTTAGTGTATATAATTTTTACTTTAGTTTGCTAATTGTTACATTTTAACAGTCTTACAATATGTATTATACATTGTATCTCCTATTGTAATTATTCTCTATGTGTTTTTTTCTTTGTAATGGAGCTTTTCTCATCGGGCCTCTGCCTCTGCTGAAAATGGGTCTTGTTGACCCAGTCAGACTTTCTGGGTTACCAAATGTCAAATAAATAAAAAAATAAACATGACAAGCTTATGGTCACAAAATTGAAAATGACACCAGTGGGAGCACATTAAGCTGCTTGAATGCAACTGAAATAAGGCAAAATTAAACTGCTGTCTGTGGCAAGATTCCCAGACATTGTGCATACTGCATAGGGGCAGTACACAGGGGCTTGCCATTAAAACCATATACATACCCATCTACAAATATAGCAACATTATAATTTAAATTCATAAGTATACTATAAAACATTTGGTACATTTCCAGTCAGCCAAGAACTCATATAAGCTAAAATGGCAAACAGATTTTCTGTAAATAGAAAAGGAAGCTTGGAGGTAATTCCCAGAAGTGTAGCGTTATAGGAATCAGTGGTGTACTAAATTCCAAATCAGATGACAAACATATCTACAAAGACATTCAGTTATAGCTTTGAAACCCCCACAAATTAAGACACTATTAAACCAGGCTTTGAGAGCAACCACCATGATATCACATCCTCCTGAAGAAGTAGATGAGCACAATGAAGAACAATAGCTCCATGGGCCCAAAAATTCCAGTACGTTTTACTAGTGCTGTACAATATTCTGTTCTACTACAGGGTTTGCTGACAAGCTGTGGCAATGATCCAAAGTGGTTCATATCCAAATGAAGTGTCTCCCTCTTCCTTTGGCAAGTACTGATCCATTAGTGTAACCATTAAAATGTGCAAGGTAGAAGAGGCATATTGTACTTGTTCAGGTAGACATGGGTGATATTTTGCATCCAGATAATAATCATTTTGCCATTATGAGATTATATGTCATTGGACAAGACAGTATTGTGGCATATCAATAAACACATTAATGTTTATTTATTTATTTTATTTTATATTTGTTAACCGGGATAGTCCAACTGGGTACATGTCCATTTTCAGTGGAGGCCCGGGGTGAAAAGCTCCAAAGAAACACATATGCAAGACAAACAAACACTATATTTTACATGTTTCTAGTATATTCAACCAGACAATATAGATGAGCACACATTATTAATTCCTTCACAGAGACATATATAATGATCGATATATATACAAACAATAAACTATGTTAAATATCTATCTAGAGTCACATCATGCATCTGAATGTGGTATTAATAAGACTAAACAGTCCTATCAGGAGATTATGTGTTTAAGGAAAGAGTTATAGCAGGAGTGGAGTAGGACTGAAGTTAGTCTAGTGTGGAGCAGGGACATAACCATTTGTTGCTGAGATGGCTTTTGATAGATTTCTTAAATGTGGACAGAGAAGATTCCAGGGTAATGGATGGAGGCAGGGAGTTCCAAATTTTGGATATGTAAGATGGGTAGAGGGAGTCACCAGCATGGTTAAATGTCAATGAACTCAGACAATAAAATAACCAGTGAGATTTGGTTCTTTACAATATGGGGTCAGTTTTGCACACCACCAACTGTAATATCCTCTATGATCAAATCAGACCACAAATCATAACCCTTAAACTCTTAGGGTAAGAAACCTGAACAAAGCCTAAAATAATGTGGGACAAGGGCACATAAATGGGGACATATTTTAAATTTTGCAATTATAAATTTAGAAAGTTGATACAGTAACAGATTTTTGCATTAGCACACGTTTTTGAAGGATATGAAGTCAGAAATTCAAATGTATATCATTAATGAGTGACTTCAATGCTCAGTGATTTCTCAGAAAACCACGAGTTTTAAGAGGAGCATACTAAAAATATGAGTAAAAAATCTGGACATTCTGCAAAAAACTAGACAGTTGAGAGATATGCAGCAAATCATTCACATTCTGCATAAGACTGAAGTCTGAATCAACTTTGAATACATCGGTACTCAGAAATTATGCAAAGGCTTGTTTACTAACACTGAGTGATGACCTGGCTAATTTCAAAAGCCCCTTCCATCTCAAGATTCTCAGCATACCTCTCAAGTGTCCAGACATTAGCAGCATGTCCAGAATTTGCCTCATAGTTTTGGTCTGTTCCACATAAATTTTGTGGTTTTCTGGCAGATCAGTGAGGACTGAATTCACTAAATGACACACATTTGAGTTTCAGAAAAATATATGCTAACGCAAAACATTTTAGTCTAGCAACTTTATAACTTTATAAGAGTAATGTTTAGATGTATGCCTATTTTTTGGGCCTCTGACCCCCCCCCCCCATTATTTTTGGCTTTGTCCAGATTTCTTATTCTAAGAGGTTGAGAAGTATGAACCCTACTGCTGATGTGAAATCCTCAACTGACAAATTCTAAGCACATGTAAATAGTTACATAGATGCATCTGTCTCCCTCAGGAATGACTACAATACTAAATTTAAAAATAAACCCCTGTAGCAGAACCCTAATATAAACAGGTGCTATAATAAAAGAAAAAAACTTAGTGCACTCAAATAAAAATAATAACTTTCAAGATGCAAAAAAGTTTTTCTTAAACTGAACAAGGAACTCCAGACTCTGATGAAATCAAAAAAGCTAAATATGAAATAAAAACAGTCACCCAGCTGAAGGGTAACACCAAGGAATTATTTAACAATGTTAGAAACCTCAGAAGCAATGCCCAGCACTGCATAGACTTAATAGTAAATGATATTACGCACTCAGACCCAGAGGGCATTGCAGTATAGGTTCATAGGTAAGTACTAGGCAAGGTGCTCTTGTAGGCCATTTTACACTTAGCCAATTTCCCTTTCAAAATGTGAGAATCAACCCTGTACCTTGTTGTGTCTGTGAGGTAAATGCCTTTACCACTATAACAACCCACACTTTAAAATATTTCTCCAGAGTAGATGATTGTTACAGTTGTGGTTGAGGTTATGCTCACCTGACTCTATAGCCCCCCCATCAAATACAGGTTCACCTCTGTGAGAGTTGAACCACATACTTATCTAGTTACGGAATCTACAGGACACATGAAGAAATGCACGCATCACAGTAGAAGTCTAATTGCTGATAAACTAAGCTCAAATTTCAAGATCATCAGATTTCCAATATTCTCAGATCATATACTCACATTTAAAACCCCCAATCTCCATAGAATAAATCCTCAAAGTGCTATCTAAGCCCAAGAATGCTAACTGTACAAGGCTGGGCAACATACCATGCAGCCTATTGGTAAGCCTCGCTCATTTGTCATACCTCCCTACAGTGGCTATTCAACGTCAGCCTTAATTTCGGTTTCATTTCATGCTGGATAAATAGAGGATAGTAGCAGTCATTTCCTTACACAAAGGTTGAGCTTCAAAGGACTCAAGTAATTATAAACCCATAAGCCTGACCACCCTCATCTGTAAGGCTACAGAAACGATCATTATGAATTTAATAAACTAGAATATAGGTAACCTCCAGAGTCTAAACCGAAGTCAGTTCAGATTCGCCAAGGTCAGATCTTGCTTACTTAATCTGGTTGACTTCTTCAGAAAAGATTTATCTCAAGAAGTGCACCCCAGAGTTCAGTCCATGGGCCAGATCTCTTTAGCATTTACTTCTTGAAGGTCAAAGCTAATGTAAAGCCTGCAAACTTGTCAACATTATAAATACCCCAGGAGACACCATGATTCTCCAAGATGGCCTTACCAAAACAAATAGTTGGTGTCAAAATCATGAACTAAAACTAAATGCTCAGAAATGTATAATCATATACTTTGACAAGCATGACTCCCCTTGTAACTATTACATTGACTATACAACCTTGAAATTTGATCCCATAGTCAGGGATCTGGGAACCTATGTTGACAATAAACTGTGCTTTGGTCACCATGTGTCCCCCTATCGTGAGGAAGCCCTTTTTATCACACAGCTTATCTACTATAAACATACCTCCAGGTTGGTTAATTAGGGTGAGACCATGGAGCTCATTCACATGAAAGTCACCATAGATAAGATCCCTCACCACATCATGGCTAGCTGCAGGTCACTGTCTATTCCCCAAGAGTCTCATAACTTGTATGTAAACCTACTAGAGGTGCTTACCATCCAACCAAATACCCTATTCATGAGTGACATTAACTACCCCTCTATAGACTTGAAAACATACACTAAGTCGAACTCACAGCCACAACACTTCCTGGACTTTATTAACACAAACACCCTGGAAATGATGAAGTAACACAAACATTGCTCTGGATTTATTCATAATGAGACTATTACTCTGATCCAGTGAATATTGCAATTTTCCTCAAATTTGTGATCATCATCAGAAACTCAACATATAAGGTATATACTTCTGGTTAATTACTGTGCTGCCTCTGAAACAGGGTGGTAGAGTTCTTGACACCCCATCTAACTGGTGGATAGATAGATAGATAGATAGATAGATAGATAGATAGATAGATAGATAGATAGATAGATAGATAGATAGATAGATAGATACAAAACATGAAAGGGAAAATGTCTGTCAACATAAAACCAGGCTAAGGGCTTGGGATAAGTGATGAAAGAGAGCAGGAATGCATAGGAGCAAAGTTTGTGTGTTTCTTTTATAACACCTGTACTACTTTTATTAACTGTAGTTGAATTGAAATTCACTATGCTACTTAGAATTAGCTTCCCTGGTTGATTTTAACAACTGACTGGTGGCACTCCAGGGGAATGTAATATCTATCATCAGGACATGGTTAACAGACCATGTTGCTTTGCCAAGATTGGTCTGCATCTGCCTTCTATGAGCTTCCAGATATTGTCTAAAACGTTATCCATTTCTTAGAGCATTTTTAAGGCAATGCCAAAACAACAAAAGTACCAACATAGCAAAAAAAAAAAAAAAAAAAAACTCAAAGCAGCCTTAAGGTGTTACTGCTCTCTGCTTGGAACCTAAATAATAAACTTCATGTGCTATAAGCTCTCTTCATTCTGAAGAATGTGGACATCTGTATTGTGAATGAGACTTGTTTTAATGCTGCAAAAAGCACTCTGGCAGTGGAAGGCTGCAGTGCTTTCCTCACATTCAGACCAGCAGCAGCACAGACTAGGGCTAAAGGAAGAGGTGTCTTGTTCTACATTAGCAATAAATACAACTCCAGGTTGTTTAAACAGGATGATGCCCTGGTGTTCATCCACTTCCATAGACAAGATTCCTTAACATGTCCTAGGCAGCTACAGGATGCCCTCTAAGACCAACGAAATTCACAACTCTTACCTAGACCTACTACACACGCTCACCATCCAACCAAATACTTTATTCGTTGAAGACATTAAATACCTCTGTATAGACTGGGAAACTTACACAACTCTAACTCACAGGCACAGTGTTTCCTGGACTTTATCAACACAAACACCCTGGACCAGATAGTGCATGCTCCATTCAGAGGATCAAACATATTGGACCTAGTATTCACCAACATGGGAGAGCATTTCACCCCCCCCCCCCACATGCCACATCCTCATTGGTGAGGTTGGAACACAAATCTGTCTCCTAGGAAATAAAAATCAACCTGGAGAACCCAACTAAACTTTTGACGGTTAGGAACTAGTCTAAAGCAAACTACATCCTACTAAGTTTGCCTAAATTCACAGCTCCCCTAAACCCCGAGAACACAGCTACCTATGCAGAATTGTTTACATAAACCCTGTACAAACCTGTAAATGGCTACATTGAGACTGCTATACCTACCAGAAATAAGCCCAGATCTAACACGAAAAACAAACCCCACTAATGGAATCCTTACCTCAACAGGGTATATAACAAAAAAAGTGATGGCCAGAAATAGAAAGGACAACTGTCAAGAGCTCTCTGATTCAATTAAACAAGAAACTTAAGAGGTCTAATAAAGTACAACAAGGCCACTTACAAGGTCAGGATAGCCTCTCAGGATAAAGACAATCACTTTCTTCAGTTTTGTCAGGAACCCTAAAGGTAACACTTAGCAGTGTGCAGACCTGGTGGTAAATGGCACAACCTCAATTGACAATAGTAATGTAGTGAATCTACTGACTGATAAATTTAGCTCTAACATCATCCCTCCCCCTCCCACTACCTCATGTAAAATCCCTTCTAACATATCCCCCCAACTAAAAACAGGTAGCAGGTCCTGGTAACACTTGCTAAGACAAAAACACTGCTGTAATGGGCCCCTGACAATATGCCTGGGTACCTCCTACATAGCCTAAAACAAGACCTAGCAGAACCACATGAGGCACTACTTAGCTACAACCTCAAAACAGGTTACAAGCCAGATAAATGAATGGCTGCAGTGGTCATCCCTCTTCACAAGGATGGACTATCAACTGACCTCAGGAACTACAGGTTCATCAGTCTAACAAGTCTGGTATGCAAAGCCATGGAATTAATTATCATTGAAGTTGGCAACCTATAGACACTGGTCCCATCCCAGTTCCCCTTTGTTAAAGGTCTTGCCTACTTAGCCTGATAGACTTCTTCAAGAGGGTCACCAATGTTGTGGATAAGGGCAAAATGGTGCATACCATCTACCTCGATCTGGCCCTGGCCAAGACATACAATACCCCACTCAGGTATTGTTGACAAACTTTCAGAACTAGGCATAAATCCCTTCATTACTAACTGGATTTCAGGCTGGCTCACACATAGAACTCAGGAAGTCAGGATTAGTGAGACCACAACCACCAGGAGACTGGTCACTAGTAGAGTATCCCAGGACTCTGTGTTGGGCCTGGTCCTGTTTGTCATCTACTTTTCAGAAGTCAAAAGCCTCTGGCTTACCAAGTTTGCAGATGACTGTAAATTGGGAGTGACCATTGCTCTACACCAATAGTCAGCTCCTCCTTGTTAGATCCGACCACAAACTAATCACCTTGGAAATCCACATCCCTCCCACCCCCCACGCAAAGGTAACCACTATGAAAAACATCTCCAAAGCTAACTTTGGGCTCCTAAGAACAGAGATGGCTAACTTCACAGCACCCATGCAAATGGAGAATAGTTGCATGACTGCCGAATCATACACTAATGCACTGTACAAACACGTACACAAATGCATGGGTCTCGCCATACCCAATAGAACAAGATACTCTCCTCCAGAAAAAGGAAGCCAATCTGGTGGTCCCCTGCCATAAACAAACTTTACAACAGAAGGAGGAAACTGATGCGGAATAAGATGAAGTCCCAAGACTGGAAAAACTCCCTTATCAGCCTTAACAAAAAGTTGAGATTCCTCACCAAATCCTCAAAACCTAGCTATGAAAACAGAATTACAGCAGATAGTAAAGACAACCACAAGGTCTTCTATAGTTATGTAAAGAACCTCCACGGCAGTACCCAGATTTGCTCTGAGCTACTGCACAATGGTACCTCCTATACAGAGCCAACAGATATTGCCAATATACTGGCCAAAAGATTCATTGCCAACTTTAACACTCTCTTCCCCCCTCAAAGGACCAATCACAATATAAGTAGATTGCCAGGCACCCAGTATTACTGCTGCACAGGTTAAAACAGCACTGTCCAAGGCCAAGAATACAGCTTCTATGGGACCTGACAATATCCCTGGCTGTGTTCTACATGAACTACAGAGTGAACTGGCACCTCACCTGTGTGGCCTGTTCAATCACAGCCTCACCTCAGGCTTTTTCCCTAGCAAATGGTGCACTGCTATAGTCATTCCTCTCCACAAAGGAGGAGCAACTACACACCCTGGGAACTATTGCCCTATTAGCCTGACAAGGCAAAGCAATGGAACGCATCATCATGGACCTAATAAACAAGGATATAAGGACTCTCCAAACTCTGGATCCCACACAGTTTGGTTTTGTGAAGGGTAGATCATGTCTGCTCAACTTGGTCGACTTCTTTGAGTCAGTTACCGGAGCTGTGGATGAAGGCAAGGTGGTTCATACAGCCTATCTTGAGCTGGTCAAGGCCTTTGATACCATTCCCCACTCAGGAATCATAGGAAAAACTCACTAAGCTAGGTGTCAACCCTTACATCACTAGGAGGGTTGCAAACTGGCTCACAGATAGAACCCACAGTGTGAAATTAGCTGACTCCAAGTTAGACTACCGACCAGTCATGAGTAGAGTCCCACAAGGATTGGTCCTGGATCCTTTCCTGTCTGGTATCTACTTCTCAGAAGTCCAGGCCAACACAAAGGGACTCTGGCTGACAAAGTTTGCAGACAATTGCAAGTTGAGAGCTGTTATTAACTCCCCAAATGATGTTGACATCCTACAGAAAGGCCTCACTGAGACCAACGATTGGTGTCAGAAACATGGCCTTAGGCTCATTGCCAAAAAATGTGCCATCATCCCCTTTGGGAAAAACCCAGTTCCCATGAACTACCACATCGATGGTAGTTCGCTGAACACAGAAGGTGTTATAAGAGATCTGGGAAAACAGGTTGACAGCAACATCTCTTTTGACCACCACATTGCCACTGTGATCAGAAAGTCCTTCTATATGGCACATCTCATTACTAAAGGTTTTGCATCCAGGAAGAAAGAGGTCATTGACTCCCTCTACTTTTCCCTCATTAGACCAATTATTGAGTACAATGCCGCTTTTGTCATGTACCTCACTAGACACCTGTAACAACTGGAGAGGCCGCAAAAGTACCTCACAAAGAAGATCCTAGGCCTTAAACACTTGCCCTATATGGATAGACTGAAAAAGCTCCAGCTATTCTCTGTCTCATATCGCCTACTTAGAGGCGATCTCTGCTTGACTTACAAAGCCATGTCTGACCCAGCTCTGTTAGAAATGCTACATCTAAAGAAATTCCAATCCCTCCACACTACATGCTCCAGAGACCTCAACCTCATTACCACAATCAACAGTACGTGCTGGAGGGACAGGTTCATAACCCAGAGACTGCCCATGCTATGGAATAGACTTCCCATACATGTCAAACAGAGCACCTCACTGGCCCTCTTCAAGAGAAATCTTGATGAGTGGATGAGAAATAGAAAATTCACTCCAGGGATCACTCTAAGGTCAGGTGGCATGATGCCAGGGTAATCCTATGGGCTAGGCTTGTAAAGGCTCCAGGGCCATTAGCATAGTATGAACCTATAAACCTATGATAGAGTCCCCCATGACAGTAACATCTTACAAAAGGGTCTAACACAAACAAGTGACTGATGCCAAAGCCATGGATTAAACCTCAATATGAAAAAAATGTATCATAGTGCCCTTTGGGAAAACTGTCAGCCCAAGTTAATTGCTCCATCAATAAAACAATACAATACTCCACTCAGGCATTGTTGGCAAGCTCCCTGAGCTGTGCATAAATCTATGCAAACTTCACTGGATTGCTGGCTAATTCAAAGACAGGACCCAAGAATTCAGGATCAGTGAGACCACCTCCACCAAGAGAGTGGTCAACAGGGAAGTACCCTTGGGGCTCCATAGTATGCCTACTCCTGTTTGGCATCTACTTCTCAGAAGTCAAGGCTAACATTAAAGGCCTCTGGCTCACCAAGTTTGCAGATGACTGTAAACTGGGAGCTATTATAGATTCCCCCCAACACACCAATATCTTGCAAATGGGTTTAACACAGACAAATGAGAAGTGCCAAAACCATGGCCTAAAACTCATGCCCAAAAATCCATTATAATGCCCTTTGGGAATCTGTCAGCCCAAGTTAATTACTCCATCAATAAAACACCCTCAATAGTCAACCCAATAGTAAGGGAAATGGGAATATATGACACAGCTCTGAAATTGAACCTTATTGGCTGTTTTGGGCTGATTTCTATCCCTTTCAACTTTCTGAGTTGTTTGATTGGGTTTGCGCTTGTTTTAGCTCAGTGAATCCTGTTTGGGCATCCTGCAGATTACTACAGCACCAGAAACAAGAAGTTGAGACTTTTTTCTGATTCTAAGTATCTTTTTGGCTTTTTCTTGACTGTTTTTGCTTATCACACTTTAAAAGCCGTTTTTATTGTGGTTCTGTTGTTATTTCCTGCTGCATTTTATTGTTAAATCATTTTACTGTGTGTGCACTTTGATTTTCAGCTTAAAGTTAATAATTTAAATTGCATTTGCTACTGTAGGCATCATACTCAATTGTGACAGCCTTTTCTGTGCATTTACTGTTTAAATAGCTTTTTTCTGCTTAATTTCTCAAAAAAACAAAAAAAAAAAAACCCAAAAAAATAATATCTGTACTGCTTGTTTCCTGCCCTTTCCTATACTAGAATAGTCCAGATCCCAGATTTTTGGTTCCAGGACTTTAGTTTGTGTTTCTGAGTTGTCCAGACCTTGTTGTGGTAGTGGGAAGTCTGTCTGCTTATCAGTGAGAGTGGTAAGCATTGAGCAGCCTACCTGTCACAAGAGGAGTTTTTTCCAGCTCTGAAATTGAGCCTTATTAGCCATTTTGGGCTGATTTCTATCCCTTTCAACTTTCTGAGATAAAAACCCGTGTTTGCGCGATTTTGCGCATCGTGCAGCACTGCTTAGCTAGGGTTAAACTACTCCCAGCGCCATAAAGTCTGCTCTTCAGTTTTTCCCTTAGAACTAGCCAGATTCTTAGTTTTAGTACTTGAATTTGCTTCTTCGTGCTCAGCACTGGTTCAGAACTTGTTGTAAGCACTAAATAAGCTACAAATTACTACAGCACTCAGCCTTCCTCATTACCTACAGGAAAACACTTTTTGTACTTACTTTCCCCATTTGCTTAGAGGAAAACAGCTATTGTACTTACTTTCCTCACTTGTCTAGAGGAAAATAGTTTTTATCCAGGCATGTCCAAGGGAGAGCTCCCGGTGTTCTCTACTGTCTACCTGATGAATCTGGGAATCTTGGGGCAATGTAGTAATTGCCTCATGTACACAGACAACCTTCTCCTCCTACCACCCAACAGTACAACCTGTGAGAGATGCACTTATCTAGCCAAACTGGAGGCAAAGCTCTCTCCAACTAAAACTGAACTTGACAGTCAAGAGGAGAAGATAAACACTTGCACCACATTACACTCATTACATAGTCCCACTAAACCTACACCACCAAAATCCACACATAGAAACACAAAAACATTTATGGAGGCTCTCAATAACAATCTATCCAAGCAACAGAGACCTCTGAAGCAGAAATGCAAGCAACCTCCACCCCCCAACACAACCCAAATGACACATAGCCCACAGACTCAGAGTGCCACTCAACCACAGCCCATAAGGCAAAACAATGTACCCAACACACTAGTCATAAGTGAATCTATAGTCAGGCACACTGATGTTCCACTCACCAGGATAGACAAGGAGTAGGTTACTGTCAGCTGCCTGTTAGGTGCCAGGATCTGCCACATAACCCACCCACTCAGGTCACTCCACAGCAAGTACAAATATAACTCTGTCATTGTCCATGTTGGTGTGAACAACCTGAGATGTACCTCCCTGGATGACATGAAAAGGGACATGGAAGAGCTCTCCAATCTTGTAGTCCAGGCAGGTATGACCCTAGCCCTGAGTAGTATCCCGCCATTGCCCAGAATGATACTGCAGTACAAGGACAAAATGATTGACTTCAACAATTGGCTAAGCTTCTGGTGTCACTCTACAGGGATCCAGTATCTGTCTGCCTGGGACGACATGGTCGACAGGCCACGATGCTTTGCCAGAGATGGCCTGCATATGTCACCTCTGGGATTATGGATACTGGCTAAGGCTCTTGCCACCCCTATAGTGCCTTTTTTAGGCAAGGTTCAAATGACAAATTCACCACCATAACAGGTACAGGAAAGCAAAAAGTGAGGGTAATGCTACTCAGTGCAAGAAGTCTAAACCTCAAAATGCACTCACTTGAGGCACTCCTTAAAATGGAGAACATCGATATCTGTGCAGTGACTGAGACCTGGTTCAAGGCTCCAGAGAGCACCCTTGCATTACCAGGCTATAACTCATACCACACTTTTCGGATGTCTAACCTGGACTGGAACACCAAAGGCGGAGGTGTGTCCATATTCATTAAGGATATCCACACCTCCAGTCTAGTTGCCCAACATAATGCATCCGAGATTATCCAAGTGCAACTTAACAACTCTGGGAAAAACTGCAATCCAAATTGTAGCTTGCTAGAGATTTCCCACAATGCCCCAGGATTCCCACTCCTCTTTTCTTGATATACTGGAAAATATTAAGGTTAAAAAAACACCCTAATAATGGGCAATTTGACCTACCCCACCATTAACTGGGAAAACTACTCATGTACCAACTCCTTCACTCAACGCTTTCTAGAATTTATAAATTCCAATCCCCTGGATCAACTTATCCCCACCCCCACCAGAGGCAACAATATCCTAGACCTAGTCATTACCAACATGAGTGACCAGTGTTCCACACCTGAAGTCATCTCCTCGTTGGTCAGATCTGACCATAAGCTAATCACCATAGATATCCACATCCTGCCCCCACTCCCCATTAAGGAAACCATGGTAAACAATTTCTCCAAAGCCAACTTCATGCTTCTCAAGACAGAAGTGGCAAACTTCATGATACCCATGCAGACGGACAATAGAGGTACGACTGCTGAATCCTACACAAATGCACTCTATAAGCACTTACATGAATGCATGGATCATGTTATCCCTAACAGAACCAAGACACTATCCTCCAAAAAAAGGAAGCCAATCTGGTGGTCCCCTGCCATAAACAAACTCTGCAACAGAAGGAAGAAACTGTTGCAAAAGAGAGTAAAATCCCATGAGTGGAGGAGCTCCATGGACAACCTCAGTAAGAAGCTGAGATCCCTCATAAAATCCTCCAAAGCTAGCTATGAAAACAAAATCACCACTGATTCCAAGGACAACCCCAAAGCATTCTATAGCTATGTCAAGAATCTCAATGACAACACCCAGATCTGCTCTGAGTTACAGCACAATGGCATGAAAAATACAGAACCAGCTGATATTGCCAACATCTTGGCAGATAGGTTCAGTGCTAACTTTACCCCACTCTCACCCACTAAAGGGCCCATATCTATAGCAGAAGAATGCAGAGTCCCTGTAATCACAACTATGCAGGTAAAAACTGCACTCTCTAAAGCCAAGAACACAACATCCCAGGCTGTGTTTTACATGAACTTCAGAACAAACTGGCTCCCCACCTAAGCATCATGTTCAATCATAGCTTCACATCAGGCTTTGTGACCACTGAATGGTGCACAGCAACAGTTATCCCACTCCACAAGGGGGGAGCCACCATGGACCACGGGAACTATCGCCCTATTAGCCTGATGAGCCTGGTCTGCAAGGCCATGGAATGTATCATTATGGAACTCATAAACAAAGACATTGGTAACCTCCAAACTCTGGACATCACCCAGTTCAGGTTTGTGAAAGGCAGATCATGCCTCCTGAACCTGATTAACTTCTGTGAGGCAGTCACCAAAGCCGTAGATGTGGGTAAGGTGGTTCACACAGCCTATCTTGACCTTGCCAAGGCTTTTGACACCATCCCCCATTCTGGAATTATAGATAAACTCACTAAACTGGGTATAAATCCCTACATCACAAGATGGGTTGCCAACTGGCTCACTGACAGAACCCACACTGTAAAAGTTGCAGACTCTAAATCTGACTTCTAACCAGTGACAAGTGGAGTACCACAGGGTTCAGTCCTGGGTCCTCTCTTGTTTGGTATCTACTTCTCTGAAGTACAGGCTAACACAGAAGGTCTCTGGCTAATGAAGTTCACAGATGACTGCAAATTAGGTGCCATAGCTAAGACCCCAAATGACGTGGATATCCTACAGAAGGGCTTCACTGAGACAGATGCCTGGTGTCAGAGCCATGGCCTCAAGCTCAATGCCAAAAAGTGCATTGTCATCCCCTTTGGTAAAAACTCTGTACCCATGAACTACCACATAGGCGGCAGTCTACTTAATGCTGAATGTGTGATAAGAGACCTTGGGAATCAGGTGGACAGTAGTCTCTCCTTTGATAATCACATCGCCACAAGATTAGGGAAATCCTTCTACGTGGCACACCTCATCACAAAAGGGTTCTCATCCAGGAAAAAAGAGGTCATTCTTCCCCTCTACTCGGCTCTCATTAGACCCATTATAGAATACAGTGCCCTTTTTGGTATGTACCTCACAAGACATATGCAACAGCTGGAAAGGCCGCAGAAGTACCTCACAAAGAGGATTACTGGACTCAAACAGATGCCCTGCACTGACCATCTGAAAAAACTCCAGCTTTACTCCATAGCAAATCGCCTACTCCAAGGTGTTCTCTGCCTAACATACAAAGCTATGTCAAACCCAGAGCTGTTGGACATGCTACACCTAAAGAAATCCCAGTCCCTCCAATCTACATGCTCTAGGGACCTAAACCTTGTCACCACAATAAACAGAACATGCTGGAGGGATAGATTCCTGTCCCAGAGACATCCCATACTCTGGAACAAGCTACCCATCTATGTCAAGCAGAGTTCCTCATTAACACTATTCAAGAAAAAATCTTGATGAGTGGATGGGAAATAGGAAATTCACCCCGGGGATTACTTCTGTGGCTCTGCTTGACAGGGGCACAGGAAAATAACTTTCTTGGGTGGTGAAAGCCAGGGAACCTTGTTGGCTAGGCTTACTTAGGCCCTTGGGTCGATAGCCTAGTACCTAACTATGAACCTATGAACATATAATGAGAGGCTGACAATAAGTAAATGAATCCCCAACTAATATACCCCTTCATAATCCTTTGTTACCTCTTTACTAACATACCTCACCATATAGGTGTGCAATGAACTTTGGGATCATAAATGGGTTGGGTTGCACATCTAGGCTTGTAAAGACCCAGGTGGTAGTTAGCCTAGTATAAACCAATGAACTTACATTAGACAGTTACATTACAATATCTAACCTGTATTTCTTCTACGTACCTGCAACAGGTTATTATTTTTAAGCAATGTAGGTGTGTACATGGCACCATGGGATTCCCTGTACTTCTTAGTTATTCTGTAGTGCAAAACCCTCTGGATGTGCATTAGCAAACCTCGCCCACATTTCAGCTATCCATGTCTACAGGAATGCCATAAATGGCACAGAGTCACTCCCTCAGTGCCTGTCACAAACTTTTAATAAACTAAAACAGTAACAAACACTTTTTTAGAACACAGCCAAAGTGCCACTTGTTAAAAAGTAAAATGTAACATCCACACTTTTGTGGATGGATCCCTATACACATTCCATCTTAGCAAAACAGATGGAAAACATTATTTTAAAAGTTCATAGGTTTATTTAATACCTCACAACCAGTCAGGGACCAATCTCAATAAAATCGGGGACAATTTTGATATATTACTGTTATGAATTTAGACATTGATAGAATAATAGAATGGGAATTAATACACATTTTTGAATGATAACTATGATTATTATTACCATTATTAAGTGTAATTCACAACCTTTTCTCCAAAAGTCACCAGTTTTAGGAAGGATTAACATGGAGAAAGCTAAATATGAGTAAGAATTAAGAATGTCCCTGAATATCAAAAACAGTTGAGAGGTCAGTAATAAATGTATTCATCCTGCAACCCCTGAAGAGCAGACATTCAACAGCATACACAAAATATATTGTGTAATTTAGTATACGCATGAATAGATACCTTGGCATTCATTGACAGCCTATCCATCAATGATTCCATGTCACCACCTCCTGTCGATCATCAGTGTAATCACCAAACCTGGGCAAAATTCATTGGGGGGGATACTACACTACACAGTAACCTGTACTTGCCTACCATGTGATGGTGATAAACCATAGCTAACTTATGATTTAAGTGTTTTGTAACATTTCCATAAAGGATTAAATGTCTGACTGTCATAGCCAGAACAGTCAGCGCAGCCTCAAACTGCTGTTGGTCAGTTGTGCCAGCCCACTGCTAGCATGCCCCATGTATAGTGAGTCCCAATCTTGAATATTGCTAATATGTAAATTTATTATAGCTGGTTAGATAAGCAAATGCTCACCTAGCCTGTATAAAAGGGGATTCTAAAATTTGGGGGTGCACCTCAAGAACACATTTGCACTGCATGTCAAGTGGAGAAGCATCCTTTCCTCCTTCAGTATAAACAAAGAGAATTGAATAGGCAGCATCAAATTCTTCCCTGGCTTATCTTGTGTTGCTGTCATTGAGGCTATAGGGAACATTTTGAATACTATTTATTAGGTTTGCATGTAATGGTCTGTAGACTGACTGCATGTGAAACTTATTTATGTTCAACTTAGAAAGAGTTACTATAGTAAAAATAAACAGAAATTGAAATAATCACCAACAAAGGGAAATAAGTGATCACTCACGCCACAGTAAATATCTGCAAATTGGTAAATACATTGATCAAAAAAAAAAAAAAAAATATATATATATATATATATATATATATATATATATATATATGGATTCACTTCAGAATCTCGAAATTCCGAATCTCATATGATCGAAACCATATGATTGATGTTTCAGAATACTGAAATTTCAAAACAAATCCCCCCTAAAAAAACAACTGCTTATATGTTTATGCAGGGGGGCAAGCCCCCCTGCCCTACCCACACCCCCGCTACTTAAATATACCAACTCCGAGATCGCACTACAGCGAGGAAAAGAGAACTCTCCATTCCATGCTGTATGCAGATCTCTGTTCAGAATTTCTAAATTCTGAAACTTCAGTCATATGGTCTCGACCATATCAGATTCGAGATTTCAGAATTTCAACATTCTGAATGGGACCCATATATATTCACATATATAAGTAAAAGCTAACATAATCTGTATAGCAATTAATCTTAAGACTGTTGAAGTGTAAAACAAATTGCATGTGCCAGAAAGAAGTAGCAAACTGTCTTATACTCAGTTTACAAACAGAGAACTTAAGTAAAAATAAACGGAGCTGGAAATCTATCCACAATGAGTAATAGCTACCAACTCAAACCACATGAAAAGTCTGAAAACAGGTGAAGTGATGAATAGATTAATACTGTTATAAATGATATGAAGAATACAAAGCATTACAAAATGTAAGTACTCTATAACAGTAAACAGTTGCACAAAACCCGAGTCCTACTTATTCCTTGCTCAGCATCTATACAATACATGCGCAGAAATCAGTAATTCATTACAGAATAGCAATCTATCAAAACAAAAAACATACTCTTACCTGAAATATCCAGCATGTATTTGATGTGAACATTTAACTGAGGTGTCATGAAGACCATCATCTCCTGCATAGATGATTTATTTTTCAAATGTACCCCACCCAAAAAAAAAAAAAACTTCAGTACTGGTGCAACACTGTAAAACATAAGGACTGCTTTTGAAAGACCTTTGAGGTTTGGGTAAGTTACATGTGAGCACCTCCTCGTATGTGGGTCTGTGTGTCTGGTCCTCTGTTAAGTGCGGTGAATGCTGTGTGTGTGTTGCTGGCAGCCTTTTTGGTGTTTCTTTGTGTCTGTATAAATATATATATATATATATATATATAGTTAGCTAGATAGACACACACATGCATACACATAAGTGCGTATATGTGTGTGTGTGTGTGTGTGTGTGTGTGTGTGTGTGTGTGTGTGTGTGTGTGTGTGTGTGTGTGTGTGTGTGTGTGTGTGTGTGTCTGTGTGTCTGTCTCTCTCTCTCTCTATATATATATATATATATCTCCTTCTCTGTCTCAGTTACATCCATGCATTCAGCACATGGAGCAATGAGTGCCCCTCCAGGCACTCATTACATAGCAATAGCAATTGTGCAGTTTTATGGGGTCAGATTGCTAGCTCAGTACCCAATCCTCCGTAGAGGGTGTACCACACACTCATACCTATTTAGAGTGTCCAATCCACCTCCTGAATGTCTTTGGAATGTGGGAGGAAACCGGAGCACCTGGAGGAAACCCACACATACAAAGGGAGGACGTGCAGACTCTGCACAGAAGGCACCCCAGCCAAGAATTGAACTGGAGAACCTCTTGCTGTGAGGTGACAATGCTAACCGCTGCACCACTGTGCCGCCTGATATATATATATATATATAGGTTTACTACTGAATCTGTGAAATGACTGCTGTCGACCAGCATGTAGTCGAAAGGCAGTTTTCAAATGAGCATAATGCCAACTCAAAAAATATCCACTACACTGCAGCAAATGAGTAGTGTAGTTTGATTATCTGAATTCGGCAATGTGAATGGAGATTGGGGTTCAGTGAGGAACAGGAAATTAACCCATTTTCTCGCTGTAGCATGATCTTGGAGTTGGTATCTATAATTTGCAGGGGGGGTGTGGGGAATGCGGGGGGCTTGTCTTTGCAAAATAGTAAAATACACTTACTGTTGACTGTGGAATGTCACAGTATGGTAAGCTACATAGCATAGGTGACTGATGTCACCTCCTGCTATATTGAATACATCGAACTACTGGTGTCAACATATTCGGTTTCAACTTGGCTGTATTTTCACTGTTGTGGATTAAAAATTTTGGGTCGACCATATGACCGGTCATTGTATGTACTTTCAAGGTTTCAGTAGTAAACTACACACACACACACACACACACACACACACACACACACACACACACACACACACACACACACACACACACACACACACACACACACACACACTCTCTGCTGATGATGGCTGTGAAATGAGTGTAGTTATCAAATTCCATTCTGATATTCAAAATCTCCAGCAAGACCATCACCAAACAAATGCGTGGTGTGTTAATCATGGGCTTACCTTCAATGTCTTGAAGTGCACAATAGTTTAAGATGGTAAAGCTTGTGTCTGTACCACTTACTCTGGCACAGTCACCATGTACTTCCGTCTCTATATTGCTGACAGATTCTCCTTTGACCACCATGCCTCTGTGGTTATTGTAAAATCCTTCTACCTTTCACAGCTTATCTTTTGTGGTATCTCCTCAAGTTCCAAAGAAGTTACTGTATTAATCCTTTATTAGGCCCATCATTGAAAACATTGCCCCCACTGGCACATAAGTCACAAAGTACTGAAAGTGACTCAAATACTTCACTGTTTCCTCAACAAAAAGATCTCAGGTATTAGTAACCCTAGCTACTCTGATAGACTGAAAGATCTGTGTCTCTATAAAGTGTTCTACACATTTCTGAGTGGATCATGTCCACTAAAGTTCCCATGCTATGAATGGCCCAGCACTCCAAGATCACCATCACCACAATAAAACTAATTGTAAACCTATACTATTTTATTTTATTTATTTATTTGCAGTTGATTTACCAGGATAGTCCATTGGGCCAAAAAGAACCCGTTTTCAGTGGAGTCCTGGGGAGAAAAGCTCCAGTACAGATAATTGGGTACATACAAGGATTGCTAAATAATTATACAAAATGGTAGATAATAGTCATAGGGAGAAAAGCTCCAGCACACACAGAATTAGGTTCAGACAAGATTGCTAATATTTATAGAGAAGTGGTAGTAAAAAACATTTCAATTCACAATTCATAAACATTCTGAACAATACAAAACAAAGAGGATTAAGGTGAAGTAAATGAGCTTGGAAATAATGTGAGATACATAGCAAGGAGTTTTGCAGAAGGAACATAAAAGTACCTTAAAGGGTAGTAACAGAGGGAACACAATCTTTGATAGATAGAAGTCTGGTCCTGTAAGCATATTGGTGAATGATGTGATGTATTTATGAGGGTGGGAGCAAGAGCAATCCCATTGGGAAGTTAGATGTGAGTGGAGCTGTTTTTGAACATGTATTGGTTAGAGGTGGTACGAATGGATGGTGGGAGTGAGTTCCAAAGACGGAAAGGTTACAGGATAGTAAGTGTTTACCTGGGGATAAGATGGTTTATGAATTTCCAGTAGGTTTTGATTGTTGGACCTTAAGACTCTGTTTGGTAGGTGCATTTTAAAGGCAGAAGATAGGGAGGGACAAAGAGAGGGATTGAGAATGAGCTTATGAGCTAAGGTCAGCTGTATATAGATGAGATGATTAGATAGTTCGAGCCAATTTAGTTTACGGAGAGAGAGACAGTGGTGGGTGGAGGATCTATGGCTATTTGCGAATTTGGCAATTTTGTTGTAGCAGGAGGAGAGTTGGTTTTAGTGAGATCTGAATGTTAGACAATAATGGAGCCCCATAGAGAAGAGAGGGGATAAGAAAGGAGGAAGCGAGAGTGATTTTGGAGGAGCTAGTAAGATACTGATTCTGACGGTAAAGCATACCTAGTTTTTGGTGTGTTTTTTTAATATTAAGTTGTAGATGAGAGTTGAAATTAAGCCGATTGTCGATTAGAACACCTAGTAGCTTGGCTTCAAGTACCAGTTCCAAGGGTGAGTTGTCTTGGCTGGTAATAGAGAAAGAGTTTATGTTGAAGGAAGTAGATTTGGAAGGGGTAAATACCATTAGTTTTGTTTTGGAGGCATTGAGTGCTAAGTGGTTTGTTTTCATCCAATCTTCAGTAATTGAGAAGGCTTCTTGTGTGAGTTTTTGGAGTGAAGAGGAAGAGGTGGCAGAGCAGATAATGGTAGAATCATCTGCATATTGGATGATATTAGCAAATGGAATAGATTTGTGGAAGTCATTGATGAATATATTAAAGAGGAGGGGACCAAGAATAGATCCTTGGGGAACTCCAGTGGGGTACTAAGGAACGAGGAAGTGGCCTTCTTCCAAATTACAGCTTGGTGTCTGTTAGATAAATAGCTGGAAAACCAATCTATGGAGGAGGGAGAGAGGTTAAGTTGTGACAGTTTGGATAAGAGTAGGCTATGTGAGATAGTGTCGAAGGCTTTGGAGAGGTCAAGTAGTAGGGTAGAGACAATGTGGTTGTGATCTCGAGCTCTGTTTACAGTCTCAAGAAAGGACAGAAGGGCTGTCATGGTACTATGATGTGGCCTGAATCCATGTTGTGTAGGGGTTAAAAGGTTATTTTCTAACAGATGTGGAAGGAGTTGAAGCTGGATGCACTTTTCTAGAATTTTAGATATGGGGACAAGATAGCGATAGGGCGGAAGTTGTTTATGTTACAATTGTTACCTCCTTTATGGAGAGGGATGATGAAAGCTTGCTTCCACAATTGGGGCACTGTGCATTCATGAATGGAGCGATTAATTAGAATACTAATGGGATAGGCAATTGCTTCAGCGGCTATACTTAGGAAGTAAGAGGGGATATTGTCCGGAGCGTTGGTGCATGGCTTCAGTTTCTGAAGAAGTTTTTTTATGGTGGAGGTGGGTATAGGTTTAAATGTGAATGGAGAAAAGTGGGGAGAGAGAGGATTTGAGGAAGATATGGGCGAAGAGGGGTTTTGAGTAGTGGATGAGGTGGAAGATGAACAGTTGGATGGTGAGAATGAGGAGACAGAGGAAGTACGGGGAGGGTTATTTGTGGGAGAGGGTGCGGATGAATTAGGTGTAGAGGTGGGGCATGTGAAGGAGGATGTGAGTTTGCTGATAGAGTCAATGGTATCACATTAACAATACCAGATGGTATGACAAGTACATTACCCAATGCACTCCACATTTGTGAAATAGGTTGACATTACATATTGATCCCAGTACTTCTCTTTCAGCCTTTATAACCAGTTTGGCTAAATGTAAGAATTCAGGACAAAACCAATAAAAACAATAAATCCATTTTTTTTCCAAAAACGGGTTGTTTGCCCCTCCCTAAAGAAAAGTAAACATTCTTTCCTTTCAGTCTTTTGTGGATGAAATCATTATTCTGACCTTGTTATTATATCTACCAGCAGGGAAAACTACTAATAGGAGTCTGGGTATGTTATGTACTGCCTGATTAGCATAAAACAAAAATAAACAAATAATAAAAATGTATTACTTAAACTACTAATAGGAGTCTGGGTATGTTATGTACTGCCTGATTAGCATAAAACAAAAATAAATAAATAATGACAATGTATCATCAACATTATTGTAAAGAATGTATATTGTTTTTACTATGTACCATATGAAATTATGTTGTAAAGTTTCTCGTCTTTATTACTATGTGTCATCTTAGGACATTTACTATGTTATAACTTGATATCCATAGTCTAAGTGTTTGTTGATTTCTTCCTGTTTGATTTATGTATTTTATCCGAAGCTTTTCTCCCCATGCCTTCGCTGAAAATGGACCTGTGTCCAGTCGGACTTTCCCAGTAAACAAATGTAAAATAAATAAATAAATACATACATACATACTTAGGTCATCTGTAGTTCATAATACATTTTTTTTCAGCCAGTTTAGGTCTACAGTAAGTCATTTACTCACATATTTATACCCACATTTGTCTAAGCATAGGCCTTCATCTTTAGCAATCTCATTAAATGAGAGAGAAAAACATTCACAAGTGATTATCTTTAAATGTGTGCAAACTGGTTCCTGTACAACACAAACACAAGCTATTAGCACATCATTCTCGCCTTTATCTACCATCACCACTAGTTACAACACAAAAAAACAGCTAGTGGTGGTGGTGGTGGGGGGGGGCTCACAGCTGGATTTCTGTGAAGATACTGAATACCATTAGTAACCATCCTCCATCTCGTTACTGAAGCCTTGCTACTAAATATTTCATTTATTTATGTGTGTGTGTATGCAGATATGTATTTATTTAATTTAATAAAACCAAGAAGTAATTAATTTTCAGTCATAAACCATAAAAGTCCAATACGTATACACACAAGCACCTCTCAGCTCTCCTGTATTTGGAGGGTTACATCTAATTTGTTCTTAAACTTTTGTTCCATCCCTCCTTAATTTGGAAATTATTTTGAGTTAATAGCACCAGTAAGAGCACCTAATAGGGAAGCTTTTCCCTAATTCCTTTTTCTTTGTCCATTACAAGGTAACAGTTGAAAGACATGACACATACAGGCACACGCAGATTGTGCTAACACATATGCAGCTGTTTACCACATTAGAGAAGTGGGACACTTTTTCCCTTTTTTTCTGGCTCCATTTTCTTACAGAACAAAAAAAATCATGTTTATTACAGTCTTTTACAAAAACTGCTTACAATTAAAAAGTGAGTAGACTCAACAAAACAAATATAAATGCCTCCAACTGTCTAAATGATAAAAAAGGGTCTGTTGCCATGGATATGACCTTTCTCGCTATCTCCATTACCATCTTGGTGGATAAGGGCATCCTGAAGCAGTGTAGAAATTGCCTCAGATTTAGTGAGAACCAGTAAATTCTCAAAGAAACTGATATGGAATATGAAAGATATATTTACACAATGTCACTGAAGGCAAAGCCCTCACATAAAAACACTCCTAATGTCAATATAGTTGTCAGTAGTAAACACGCTGTACCAGTCACACACAGTTCAAAGCAGAGTAGACTTACATATGCTGAGGCACTTAAATGTAACCTACCTAAACCCCCAAAACCTCCTAGATGAAGTACACATAACAAACTCCTTCAGCAACCCCAAACACACTGTTTTAAAACACCCACATCAACACATACAGCCACATCTCATAGAGCCTCTATTTCTAAGCCCATAAGGCAAGCCACCACAGATTCCAACATTCTAGTTATTGGAGACTCCATTGTGAGATATAGTGATGTCCCCCTCACTAGGTTGAGTAAGGAGAAAGTCACGTCATTTGCTTATCGGGGCCAGGATCTGCCACATTATACATGCACTCAGGTCATTGGACCACAAGTACCAGTATGACTCAATCACAGTCCATGCAACATCCCTAGAATTTATGAAGAGAGACATCATGGAGCTCTCAGAATTATGTGTCCCAGGCTGGTATGAGCCTAGCACTGAGCAGTATTTTGCCTTCTCCAAGGATAATGCCACAATATGAACAGAAGATGACTGACTTTAATAATTGGCTTAGTTTCTGGTGTCATTCTAAGGGGTGCATGGAAAGAGCTACTATATAGACAGGGTCTTAAGGTGGTGATGTCTTGATTTACATAAAAAATAAATATACCTCAAGGCTAGTCAAACAGGACAATTCATTTGACCTTCTCCACATTCAGATCACCATAGGCAAAATCCAATACCACTTCCTTGCAAGCTATGGGTCCCCCTCTATGACCCAGGAAACTCACACCATGTACATAAAATTATTGGAAACACTCATCTAACTCAATACCATATTCATGGGCAACTTTAATTACCCCACTATTAACTGGGAATCATATATAACACTAAACGTGCAGGCACGGAAATTCCTGGATTTTGTAAACACAAACTCCCTGGACCCGATTGTCAATACGCCAACAAGGGGTGCAACCATACTGGATCTGGTCCTCACTAATATGGGAAAGTGTTGCACACCCCCTAGTGTAATGTCTTCTCTGGTAAAGTCAGACCACAAAATGGTTTCCTTTGAAGTAAAAATAAAATCTGGAATCCCAGCTAACCCTGGAATATTCAGGAACTGCACTAAGTCTAAGTTTCTACTAGTATGTGATAACATAGCAAAATTTCAAACCCCCATAAACCCCGAGAATACGGGTCTATATCATTTAATTGAAACTCACATTGTCAAACCCCTCTTCATCGAATACCTTTTAATCAAACTCTCAAATCAACAAACGGACTTTTAATCAAAGTTTTTCCCAGGGCCAACCAGTGGTTGGGCACCATATGGAATTTGCTATTTTCCCCACTGTAGTGTAATCTCGGAGTTGGTATATTTAGTTATGGGGGGTGTGGGGGAAAAAGCCCACCACCTGGATAGGTTTTAAGTTTTTTTATTTTTTTCCATGGTTGCTATGGTGGAAACAGTTTGATTAAAAGTCTGTTCACTGATTTATGTGTTCAATTAAAAGGTGTTCTATGAAGAGGGGTTTGACAGTGTGAGTTTTGATTAAAAGATATAGACCCGAGAACACTTCTGCCTATGCGGAACTGTTCACAGAAACCCTATACCAGCTTGTTAATAGCTGCATGGAGGCAGCTGTACCTATTAGGAAGAAGTATAGAACTAACTCAAAAACAAGCCACCCTGGTGGAATCACATCATCAATAGGCTGTATACGAGATGGAAGACAATCATAGCAAAATTTAGGAGTTGCAGCACCCAGCAGGATAAAAGCACTGTCATCAAACTAAACAAACAACGCAGAGGACTAATTTACAAAAGCTAAATTTGGGATAAATTTGTCCTCTCAGGTCAAGGATAACCACAAAGCATTCTTTAGCTATGCCTGCAACCTCAAATGCAATACACAGTTGTGCACAGAGCTCATTGCAAATGGAGTCACCTATACTGAGCCAGAAGATATGGCAAACCTACTAGCTAACAAATTCAGCTCCAGCTCCAATTTCACCACTCTCTCCCCATCAGCCTTCCCTCAGGAAATACCATGAAATATAACGTTCCCTGTTATCACTAGGGAAAAGGTCATTAATGCTGTCTCTAAGGCCAAAAATACTGCATAAATGGGCCAAGACAATTTCCCAGGATGCCTTCTAAATAGCATGAATGATGATCTATCAGGTCCTCCAGAATTGCTATTTCCCTGTAGCGTCCAAACAGGCTTTGTGCATCCTGAATGGAGAACAGCAACAGTCATCCCTCTGCACAAAGGTGGGCAATCTACAGATCCTGGAAACTACAGACCCATAAGTCTCACTAGTCCCATATGCAAAGCCATGGAAAGAATTATCATGGAAATGATCAATAATGGCATAGCAAACTTTCAGACACTGGACCCAACCCAGTTTGGTTTAATCAAAGGCAGGTCATGCCTACTCAGCCTGGTGAACTTCTTTGAGAAGGTCATGAAAGCAATGGATTAGGGCAAAATGGTCCACACCGTGTACCTTGACCTGGCCAAGGCATTTAACACAATCCCCTTCTTGGGCATTGTTGACAAACTTAAGACATGAGATACAAACCCTTATGTCACCCTGTGGATAACCAGCTGGCTCACAAACAGGACCCAGGAAGTTAGAAGTGGGGAGTCCATCTCTACAAAGAGGCCAGTCACAAGTGGAGTCCCTCAGGGATCGATCCTGAGACCACTCCTTTTGAGCACTGACTTCTCTGAAGTCAAGGCCAAAGTCAGTGGTCTCTGGCTGACAAAATTTGTAGATGATTGCAAATTAGGAGGTGTAATTGAATCCCACACTGGCATAAATGTTCTCCAGGAAGGGCTGACAAAGGCAAACAACTGGTGCTAGAGCCATGGACTAAAACTAAATGCCAAGAAATGCATAATAGTAATCTTTGGGAAGTCATTCACCCAAGTAACTATCATATTGACAACACACCCCTAAGAGCTGACCCAGTACTCAGGGACTTGGTGGTCATACATAGAGAGTAATATAGCCTTTGACCATCACATGTCTACAGTAGTCAGGAAACCATTCTATGTTGTGCAACTTATAAACAAAAGTATGGCATCTAGGTCCAAGGAAGTCATTGTCCCACTGTATTAGGGATTCATCAGACCTATCATTATACCTCTCAACAGTACTGAATTCCTCGGTAAATGCCGGTTTTGAGGGCAAAATATTGGGGTGCCACGAATTCCCGAGTGTCCTCTTTAATTTCCAAATTTCCTGTTTTTTTTTTTTAATATGGAAGTTTTTTTAATACAAATGTGCTCCTGACATCATCATGTGCAGAGTGCAATGATGTCAGCTGCTAAGCCAAGCCATTCATTACTTTTTATTTTAACCTTACCGCCAAGTAAACGCAAAACACTGCTGGGCTGTTTGCATTGATACAAGTTAGTTTTTCTTTTTCAGACTGCTGGGCTGAACATTGCTGCAGCTGCCGACACTTCTGAGGTCTGTGCATTATTAGTTGTTCTCAGGTCGTGCATTACTAGTTTTTCTTGTGTTAGACTGTCTGTGCATTACTAAAATAAATTAAGAATTACGCCGGGCTGAATGTTGCTGCATTACTAGTTTTTCTTATATTTTAGACTGTTATGCCAGGCTAAATGCTGCTGCAGTTACGTTGCCGTGACACTTCAGCTCTGTGCAATTGCCGAGACACGTTTAAGAATTACACCAGGATAAATGCTGCTGCAGCTCCTGCATTACTAGTTTTTCTTATGGTTTAGACTGTTATGCCAGGCTGAATGTTGCTGCAGTTCTGTTGCCGAGACACTTTACGTCTGTGCAATTGCCAAGACACATTTAAGAGTTATGCCAGGCTGAATGTTGCTGCATTCTTGTTTTTCTTATGTTTTATACTGTTATGCCAGGCTGAACGTTGCTGTAATTCTGTTGCCGAGACACTTCAGGTCTGTGTAATTGCCGAGACATGTCTAAGGTCTGTTTCAGACTGCTGGATTTTTCTTGCAGTGGCTGAATTAATTTATACTATTTGATTAGTAAATAGTAGACTGCCAAGCTCTATTCTGTTTGTCTGCCGAGCTGCAAGCTGAATGTTTCTGTGTTTGCCAAGCTCTATTACTGTTTACTTGTAGACCACCACCAAGTTTTTAGTAGCTTTAGTAGCTCAACATTGCAGTTCCTTCAGGTCTGTGCAGTTGTTTGCCATTTTTTTTTTGTTTCTGAATTTATTCTGCTGGGTTTTCTCTTGCATTTGATTAGTAGATTGCCGAGTTCTATTACTGTTGGTTAGTAGCACTTGTAGACCGCCAAGTTCTTAGTGGCTGGCGTCTGTAGTGAGATGAATTTAATGCTGCAGTGCATTTGAATTGTAATGACTGATGATTATTGTACTGAGGAGGTGTGTGTGTGTGTGTGTGTGTGTGTGTGTGTGTGTGTGTGTGTGTGTGTGTGTGTGTGTGTGTGTGTGCACGTGCGTGCATGCATGTGTGTGTGTGTGTGTGTGTGTGTGTGTGTGTGTGTGTCTCTAGAAAAAGCGTGCAGTGAACACAAAAGAAAGCTGAAGATGTAGCTTGGAAACTCCAGCACTGGCTAACTCCAACCCATCACCCCTGTCGATTGCCCAGATTTTTGCCTCTAATTTTGTAACTGTCCACTGTTTGAAGTCAGTGTGCCATTAACTCTTAAGTTGTTTTAAACACCCTTCCTACAGGCAACTACCTGTTTTGAAAAACAAGAACCAATAGCAGTTTGACATCACATGCAGACTACTACAGGATTGGCTGCAGCTCACTCACAATGTCAACTGAAACTTTATATAACTTTCTGGGTTTGTTTTGCTGCATGAGCTGCAAATTTTGGGGTGGCTGCTCTGGTGTGGCTCTGCATGCATATAGTTCTGCTGCTGTTCACAAGGAGGGTACTAGATTATCAGAATTGGATTAAAGTGTAGCCTGCCCTTAGAGAATGACTTTGCTAGTTTGCTACCAGCTTTAAGGGATGTTTATTCCACCACTTCCTTAACTAAAGAGGATAGTCCAGTTTCATTGGTTGCCGAGTGCTGAATGCTCAGCAGTTAATGGACAGGTTAATGTGTCTTGGCTTCGTTTTAGCATGGAAGCCCTCAAGCCAGACAGAAAGGCTAAAGATGAAACTTTTTTTCATGGGGATGGTCCTGGTGTGAGTATGATGAGGCATCTACACATTTCTCAGCCTCTCAAGTATCCAGGGACACTCCGAGTCCAGTAGGGGCACCCAGCGTTTTTGATGTCATTGTGGTAAAGCTGGAGAATGCAGAAGAGGAATGTATCACCATGGGTAAATGGCGGCAGCTTCTCTCCATCTCCAAGTGAGTACAACTGCCAGTGCCAACCTGTTCAGAAAAATCAGCTGTTATAATTTAAATGGCACCCTCCTAAATGCTGTTTGTCGTAAGGTGGGGAAACAGACATGGCACCACTCAACAAGTGAATGACAGCTTTCTTTTTATTAGGTATTGCACAGAACTACAGATCAAGTGTACATTAATTCTGAGATTAAAGGGGAGGGGGCATCTCAAAATGTCATCAAGTATAACTGTAACCAAAGGACTCTTCACCTAGCAGCTAAAGCATAAAGTGGTGAATTAACATTGTGTGTATGCATACTTGAAACTACTGAAGTTAATGGATCGCTGCCATCGCTGGGGATAATGTTCCATTTTGGTGCTTGTAAGTTGTACATACTTGAAACTGCTGAAGGGAATGGATGGCTGGGGTGGGGGAAATGTTTCATTTTGGTGTTTGTGCATACTTGAAACCACTGAGGGAATAGATTGCTTGGAGAAACTTTTCATTTTGGTGCTTGTACATTCTTGGAGACATACTGCTAAAGGGATTAGTGGGGGAGGGGGAGCCTGGGGCCATATTTTGGTTGTCTGTTCTTCAGTTTGCATTTGAAAGTTGGTATCCCACAATTCCATTGGAGTGTGGTGGGGTTACATAATTATATATGCAAATTATGTTAATCAGCATACAGATTTGTTCCTATTTTTCATGGGCCTTTGTTCAGGTTTTTGATGTTTCCAGGTTGAGAGGTATGCGTATCATTGAATACAATGCCCCCTTTGGTATGTATCTAACCAAGCAGATCCAACAACTGGAACATCCTTAGATGTTTCTTACTAAAAGAATACAGGGTGTAAGTAACATGACCTATGCAGACCGCCTCAAGGCCCTATCTCTCTAGTTTATCTCCTACAGGCTGTTGAGGGGACAAGCCATTGTCAGAACCCACTCTAATGGATCTCCACAAAACACACAGATCCAGTATTACCCACTGTAACGACTTAAACCTTGCCTGTGATATAAATAGGTCATGCTGGAGAGGCAGATATGTATCCCAGATATACCTCTCAACCTGTAAACATAAAAAATCTGGACAAGGCACATTAAAAATAGGTACAAATCTGTACACTGTTTAACATATAATTTGCATACATAATTATGTAACTCACCCACTCCAATGGAATTGTGGGATACCAACTTTCAAACGCAGACTGAAGAACAGACAACCAAAATATGTCACCAGAGTCCCCCTGCAGCCATTCCAATCATATATATATTTATAGTACATTATATATCCTTATGATGCATCATGTCTAGTTCATGAATCATGACAGAAAAAGATCCTTTGAACTAAGCCACTTATCTAAATCTAATCCACAAATGCATAAAATCATTCCATGCATATGTATCTTTCAAGTAAATATATATGTGCTGAAATAACTTTATGACTCTAGTAAATAAAAATCTGAAGGCAAGCTTTAGTTTTCAAGGGACAAAACAAAGTATGTGTTGCTTCAGCCTGGATTATAACATAAATCAAGATGTACATAGCTTTTGAACAATTCTTTCAGGAAGCAAACAGTCCACTTGTTAAATATAGTAACTAAAAATGTTGTGTTATTGCTTTCTGAGTTCAAGGCTAGTGCATTGTTTATATGCTTGGTTTAACAGCCTGAGAAAATTGTGTGTGTTGAGTGGCCTTACTGTCCATTCCCGTCTGTTCCTGCAGCTGCAGCACTAAGAAATCAGATCTTATTTTCCATTAACTCACATTAAGGTAGGAATCAGACAATACAAACTCGATGAACACTGAAAGAAGTAGAAATCAGACACAAAAATTCAACAATCTTCTTAAAGCTCTATATTGCCACCTATATTGTCCTACAAACCAAAAGGAAGCTATGAAAATGACATACAAGGCTGTCACCTCACTTGCCTAAAATAAATTAGATATTTCTCATTGAAACATTGGGTCAAGTGCAACACTGCTTTATTACCAAAATAAATAGGATTAAAATCTGTTTTACATAATGCTGGGTCAAGTGCAACACATCGCTTTATTACCAAAATAAATAGAATCTGTTTTACATAGCGTTAAGATGCATTGTACTTTTCTACAAAATTCAGATAAAATTGCACATTTCCACCTAACCTACCACAATGTTTTCGAACGTTTATGTTCCTTTATGACACGCATGAAAAAAAAAGCATATTTAACCTCGTTTTATAAACATTAAAACAATTTAAACAGAAAAAGTGAGTTAAACATTACAGATGTGCTCAGCAAAACGAGCCTTTAAGCTCGTAAGGATACAGTGCTAATGTAAACTTGCTTTCTTTTTCATGGTTGCTGTTGGAAGGCACACTTCCTCTATGATAATCAAGATGAGACAAAACACTTTAATCATTCAAATTGCTTTTAACAAAGGTCTTTCATTATGAGTTGAGAATTTACAAGTGTTACCTCTCTATTATGCAGAAATACCTAATATACTACCACCTAACCAGTACAGGTTTCTCTTTTCAAACTAATTCGCCTTTCCTACATTAGCATTTAGTGAATGGAAGTTATTCCACTATTGTCAAGCGCATTGCCACATCTGTACTTCTAAAAAGCTGCAGGTATATGCAGAACACCAATGTTAAACAGCTCATGTA
>NC_056748.1:462289076-462349076 GCF_019279795.1 Protopterus annectens
TAGGAAGTCACAGAGCAATAAAATACTTTACATTTTAAACCTAGTAATTATTTCTGTTTCATGACAATAGGAAAACCTCTAGCTTTAGACATTGTGTCTGCTTCAGTGAAACTGAGAGATAAACACAATCGTAAACTCTTCTGTTCTTTTCCAGTAGGGTACACTGTGGTTACATTCTTGAAGCTCAGTATATAACATACAGTTCTGTATAAATCATAGCAGTATTCGCAAATAACATTGAATTATTTACAAAATTCCAGCTAGCTGGGCTGGCAGTGTCACATTTCTCACTTCTCTGAAAACTCAGGCTAGTTTTTCAAGTGACCCTTGAGAAACATTGCTTAAGAGGGGGACTCTATCTGGAAAATACACTACTCCATTCCCTGTCTTGAGAGCCCATCTGCATTACCACTGCTAACCCAATGAAGTGCCATACCGTATGCTTGCAACCCTAGGCTCCACCTTAGTAACTTGGCATTTTGCTGGCTGGCTCAATGTAGCCATGTTAAGGGATTGTAGTCTGTGTAAGTACAGTGAATTTCTTTCCATACAGATAAGGCTGAAGTTTCTGCAGTGCCCACACTATGGCTAGCCATTCCTTTTTTACAGTTGCATAGCATTCCTGACTGGGTTGGAACCTATGACTGAGGTAAACCACTGGGTGCTCTTCTCCCTCTGAGGAAACCTGGCTAAGTACAGCCCCCAACCCATGGTTTGAAGCATCCACCTGCACAACAAATTATTTGCTGTAATCTAGACTGGCTAACACAGGGGGTCCTCCCAAAGCACCTTTAAGCTTCTGGAATGCCTGCTCACACGTTGGGGTTCACACAACCTTATCTGTCCTGTTTTTCCTCGTCATGCCTGTGAGGGGAGCAGCTATGGTACTATAACTGGGGACAAACTTTCTGTAGAACCCTGCTGTCCCTAAAAATGCCCTCACATGCTTTTTGGTAAAAGGGGTAGGCCATGCCTGAATGGCTTCCACTTTGGCAGTTTCTGGCCTGAACTTACCACTCCCCTTCTATGTCCCAGGTAGAAGACCTCTGTTATTACCACCTGAAATTTGCTGGGCTTAATGGTCAACCCTGCCCTCTGTAGTCTGCTCAGCACCTCTTTGACACGCTGAAGGTGCTATTTCCAGGAATGTCTGTAGATGGCAATATCATTTAGGTAAGCAAGGGAAAAATCTCCTGCTCCTGCTGGGATATGATCTACCAGCCTCTGAAAAGTCGCTGGGGCATTTTTCATCCCAAAGGGCATTTTTTTAACTCATACAAGCCAAAAGGAGTCACAAAGGCTGACCTCTCTCTAGCACTGGGAGTTAAAGGCACTTGCCTGTAGCCCTTGGTAAGATCACTAGTGGCGAGATACTTAGCCCCACCCAGCTGCTCTAGGGTTTTATCTGTCCTAGGCATGGGGTAAGCTTCTGACTCTGTGTGACTATTTAATTTCCTGTAGTCCACACAGAACCTGGTGCTGCCATCCTTCTTGGTACCAGCACCACTGGGGAGGCCCAGGAACTGCGGGACTCCTGAATTACCCCTAGTTCCAACATTTCCTGTATCTCCTCCCTCAGAGTCTGTTTGACTTTCTCAGGCACCCTATAATGGGCCTGCTTAATAAACCTTTGGGGTTCTGTATCCACATGGTGCTGCACCAGGTGGTTGCACCCTGTTTTCCCAGTGAACATGTCCACAAACTTCTGTAACACTGCTCTCATTTCTCTAAATTTGGTAGGATATAGCTGCTGTGACATTACTACCCCTTCCACCGAGGTGTCAGTCTGAGCCACACTGAGGATATCAGTCACCAGATCCCCCTCAGACTCCTCCTGCAAGCCACTGCAAATACTCAGCACAAGGGCCTGCCTATCATGGTAAGGTTTCATCATGTTAACATGGTACAATATGTCCCCCTGCCTTCTGCTTAGCACTTCTATAATGTAGTTAACATCACTGACCTTCCTTACCACCTTGTAGGGTCCCCTCCCAAGCTGCCTGCAGCTTGTTGTGTCTGACAAGAATGAGAACCATTACCTGCTGCCGTACATCATACTCTCTAGCTCGAGCATTCCTGTCATACCAGACCTTTTTCTGCTGTTGGGCTTCTCTCAGCTTCTCCTGGGCCAAGCCCATGAGTTCCCTGAGCCTTGTCCTGAGGTTTAGGACATATGCCACAACAGACTCCTTGTGGGATCCATACTCACTCTCCCACTCATCTCAAATCAAATCTACAGGTCCCCTCACCCTATGCCCATACAACAACTCAAAGGGTGTCCCAGTCCCTCTTAAACTGGTCTGCAAATGCCCATAGCAGCATCTTGAGTGTAGAGTTTAACCTCTCAACAAGACCATTAGTCTGGTGATGGTAGGGGGTGATCTTTAGGTGTTTCACCCCACAGTACTTCCACAGACAAGCCAGAAGGTCTGACATGAAATTGGCACCTCTGTCAGTAAGTATTTCTTTTGGGAAAAGTACTTGTTCAAAATCTTTGACAAAGCATTTGCCACATTTTCTGCCTCAATGGAGGACAGAGCCACTGCCTCAGGGTATCTGGTAGCATAATCTACTACCACTAAGATTTACTTTTTCCCTGTGGAACTTGGGAACTTGGGGTACTCAGAGGCTCCACAATATCCATAGCTACCCTCTGAAATGGCTCCTCACTCACAGGCAAAGGCATCAAAGGAGCTTTCACCTTGTCTCCTGCCTTGCCTACCTTTTGACACTGCTCACAGGTCCTGCAGTACCCTTTTAGATCTCTGGAAATCCCAGACCAAAAGTTCTGCATAACACATATCCTTGTATGTTTTATGCCCATATGACCTGCAAAGAGAATATCATGGGCTATGGCTAGAAGTGCCAGACAGTAGGCTCTAGGCTCAACCAACTGCTGTATTCTCTCACTCTCTAGCCCTCCCTTAGGGGTCCACTCTCTATACAGTAACCCTTTGTACCAGTATACAGATTCCCCCTTTCCTTCAGAATCAGGTGCCTCACTAGCAACCTCCCTCAGGTCTTGTAATGTAGGGTATGAGAGCTGAGCCTGTCTCAACTATATCTTTGTAACCCTTCCCAGCTCCCTTTCCACAGGAAGTCTGGCATCCTCTGACAGCGGAGCCTTACTGTCAGGCTGGATACTACTATTGACCTCTGCCCTTGCAGTCACTCTGTCCAAGGGAACATCAGTACCCACAAGCAGTTGTAGCTTACCTTCAGTCTCACTGCTACAGGGTAGCTCCCTCCCTGAAGTAACCACCTCAGTAGTCCTGGCTGCACGTGTGCGGTCTGTCTGGGTCTAACCCAGGCTACCAGACCCACATGCTTGTCTCCAAGACTGACTGTTTGTAACTGCATGCACACATGGTACTGCATTATCAAAATCATTCCCTATCAGGACATCTACAGGGATATCCTCAAGCACGTCTACTTGCTTGCTTCCTTTTCCACCCTCCCAGTCAAGGTGAACCATAGCCAAAGTTATTTGGAAGGGGAGCCCTCCTAAAGCTCTGACTGGAGTAGACTGCCCAAGCAGGTTGTGCTCCTCTGTAACCATTGCAGGCTTCACGGTGATAGGTTAGAGGCTGTGTTTCTCTTAGCCATGGCCTCTTTTCCATCCACTAAGATAGGATATAACTTCTTGTGGTAGTTTAGTACCCTTATTGTCTGGAGACAACCTACAATTGGCATTTTGTCACTCCCACTTACTGGCTCTCCCATCTTTTGTTCCCCACCTTGCCTCTGTGGACATCTATATGCTACATGACTACACTGGTTGCATTTAAAATATTTAACCCTTGGTTCTGGACATGTACCTGGACTAGTGGCTTCCCCTGCTACTGGCGGACTCTGTTGGGGCAGTCTGGGCTGCCCACTATGGGTTCCCTTAGATGCATAAGCAGCACTGGGTATCCCTTTCCTGTGTAATGATGCCCTGGTTGCTAGGTATAGGTCTCCCTTCTTCCCCAGCTCATTTACAGTATTGCATTGTCTATCAGCTAACTGGATTCTCATGTCCTCAGGAAAAGTGCTAAGAGCTTGTTCCCTCACCAAAAGGTCTGCCAGCCTTTCAGAAGTGGTGATCTGACATCCACTCACCCACCTATGAAAATAAGTCCTTAGTTTAGCAACATATTCACACATACTTTCATCTGCCTTGCATCTATGCTCACAAAACTTTTTTTCCTATAAGATTCAGGTGTTAACTTAAAATATTCTAGCAAATAGTTCTTTACAACATTATAATTTAAACAATCAGTATAGACAGTTTGGACATTACAGTTACAGATTTACCGTGGAGTAAGGGGGGGTCAGGAATCATACCCAGAGCCCTTGGTCAACATTATACTATTTACATACCCCCTCAAACATATGAATGAAACTATCAAAATTATCCCCCCTCTGTAAATTGTGGAAGAAAGTTACTGACCTTTGTTGCCTCTTGGGTTTGGTTACTCCCTTCCCCATTACCTCCATGACTCTGACGAAGAGTCAACATCTCTTTTCATGTTGCCTCTGCATCTCCTTCTCCTCAGCTTCCAAGCATTGCAGTTGCTCATTTCCCTCAGCCTCAAGATTACTTAATCTTTCTGCTGCTATTATTTCCAAATGCTTCTAGCTCAAGTCTCTTTAACTCCAGATGGATTTTTAAGTCCTCTGTGGAAAGGTTCAGCTGTCCATTTTCTAAAAGTTGACATCTCCATGGTCAGTCTGATTGTCCTCCTTGTTGCTATCCTGTGATGCAGCTGTGACTAAAGCTGCAATCATGTCTGCTTTAGTCAGGTTGGCATGCACCATTCCTTTAGCCTGGGAAATTTCAGCCAACTGACTCCTTGTCAGCTTGCCATACTCCTCTGCTGACATGCTTTCATGCTCTCCCTGACTAACTGAACTAACAAAAAATAAATAAATAAATAAAACAATTGTGATATGAACTCTGAATGTTCACTGCATGGCTGACTGAGAGTACAAACACCTTCAGTGACCACTGTACACAGGTTACAGGAATTCAGTATCCACACCACTACAAGCCAATTAATATGTGATGTGGCTATCTCACCACAGTCAACCAATTAATATGTGATGTGGTTATCCCACCACTGCCACCAATTAATATGTGATGCCCCCGCACTTGCCCAGTAATCAAGGAGCCTCAATCCTCACCTCTAGCACCAGTGAGGGACATACACAGTGGGAGGATGACAAGTACACACACAGTAAAGTACAATTCCCTTAACACCACACAGAGATCATAGTCAGTCTGGGGCTGGTCTTTCTCCAGATCCCCAATAAGACTCCCCACTGGCACAACTATAGTTAAAATCTCAGACGAGTGGTCAAGCCAAAACCTCCAGCACCCTGTCTGTCCAACCAGTGCTTCTTGTCCCTGCCCAAGTAGCTGACACACACACACACGCACACACGCACACATGCACACACACACACGCACACATGCACACACACACACACACACACACACACACACACACACACACACACACACACACACACACACACACACACACACACACACACACACACACACACACACACACACACACACTTACTTTAAGATTTGATTTATATACGAACACACAGACACTCCTGGGGAAGGCTGGCACAGATTTACTAGCTATGCCCCCTTCTGCCCAGACTATAAGGTAATTATCACTGCCACTAACCACTACTTATCAGCTACTATGAAGGTCCTTACCACACGGTGACCAATCTTACTGTGTAATGTTACTATTATCCAAATGGTAAGTGTGACCAAGACATCTAGTGATATTGGAGTGGCCTATACAGTGTCACCAGATACATATGCTAGTACTCTATGAGCTTAAATATATCTAAACAAACCAGCCACAATCAAAAGGTTTAAATATATTTAATAATAAATAATAAAATAACAAGACAATATTCAGTAACTTAGCACAGTAACTATAGAGCTTGGAATCACAGGAAATATTTTAGAACAACATTGCAGGACAGTCTTTCACATAAATACAGAAATATCTAAACTAATCTTTACTATATTCATATCTCTATGAGAGATTACTGTACCCTAGTTACTTACTATTAACAAGACAAGTGCTGCTGAGAGGATGTTTCCAGATACACAGACAAATACAAAATGCACAGACTCACTCCTTGAGATAGTTCTTAAATTAATAATAGACATTACTGCTGGGTTAGTTGGGATGACATCACTCTTTGTCACCTGCCTTCAGTCCCCAGGCTAACAGAAACTTAAAATTTAACATTTCCCTGTGAAAAATGCCTATCTCTCAGATGTGCAGCTGCTAGGAAGTCACAGAGCAATAAAAACACTTTACATTTTAAACCTAGTAATTATTTCTGTTTCAAGACAATAGCAAAACCTCTAGCTCTACACATTGTGTCTGCTTCAGTGAAACTGAGGGATAAACACAATCATAAAACATTCTGTTATTTTCCAGTAGAGTATATTGTGGTTATATTCTTGAAGCTTAGTACATAACATACAGCTCTGTATAAATCATAGCAATATTAACAAATAACATTTAATTATTTACAAAATTCCAGCTAGCTGGGCTGGTAGTGTCAGAAAAGGAAAAATACAAAATAAGCAGTTTATTGATGACCTAAAAAATGTTTTATAGAGAATTGGGAAACAAGGAAAAGGGAATTGAACCCCCCCAAAAAAAAAGAAGAAACAAAACACATGCTGGAGAAATATCTATGAAGATCTGGTGAAACATCATAAAGATTTTGTAAAAGAAAGAATAAGTTCAAATCTACATGATATGAAATAGGATGAAGTAACAGCAGAAGAAATTGAAACAAAATTAAGAAAAGCTCCTAAATGGAAAAACCCAAGCCCAGATGCAGTACCTAACTTCCGGCTCAAAGTATTAACATCTTTACATGAAGATTTAGCCATGAGAAAGAACTATTTATATGCACACCTTGAACAGGCACCAACCTGGTTAAGAACAAGAAAAACAATATTCCTCCTTAAAAGTGAACTTGCAAGCTGTCCTAAAAATTGTACACCAATAACTTGCCTTCCAATGATGTATAAATTATACACTGGAACTGATGCTGATACAGTTTATAGTCAGTTAGAAGAAAACACAACTATGGCAATAGGACAAATGGATAACAGAAGAAAGTCATATGGAACAAAGGATCATTCATTTTTAAGATCATAATGGAGAACTGTACAAAGGGGAAGAATCAAAGTATGGCATGGCTGGACTACAAAAAAGCATTTGCCAGCATCCCGCATTCATGGATAAAACAGTGCTTACAAATGTATAAGATACACCCTACACTGATCAATTACATTACAGAGACAATGAAACAGTGGCAAACTGCTTTGGAGTTAAGCCATGATAAGGGACAAATTACTATTATACGGATAAAAATTCAAAGGCGGATATTCCAGGGTGACTTTTTGTCACTGCTGCTCTTTAGTTTTACCCTTAACCTATTAAGCTGTCTACTTAGCATTTACACGCTGGTTTACAGTCCATTGAACACATAAGAGAAACAGACAAATGCAGGTTCAGTAAAACAGAACTGGAAACAGTCGCACATCTTGTTCACTGGGTGTGATGTACACACACACACATCTGTATATCTGTAGATACACAGACACACACATGCATACATACATAGGACAGCAATAATATCAGGCAAATTCAGCTATATTAGCAAAATTAAGATTATGGACAGTTGAGACATATGCAATGGCAAACCTAACTGAAAAATCACCAATTTCCATTCTTGTGCTCACTCAAATAGTGAGTGAGCACATGCCTCAGGTCCTGTGCTCTGCCCCAGACTTTCAACATATTAAAAAAATAACATATTAAAAAAAAATTCTTTTAAACTGCAGCAAACATTTGCTACCGCTTATGCTCTGCACCACTCAGGTTTTGGTAAAAAAAAAAAAAAAGAAGAAATTAAAAGATTTTTTTTTTTTTACTTTTAAACTGTAACGAAAAATGCTTGCTATGATGTAGAAAGCACTTCCTACAGTTTAAACCACACACTGGGTGCTGCAGATGGGATCAACCAATCCTGATCTTTGATTAATACAATAACAGCTTTTAAAATCCAGTATCGCATTTGCAGTCAGACTAAGTGCTGTAGTGTTCGGTATGTGGCCTAAACTGTAACAACTGTTTGCTACATTGCAGCAAGCATTTTGATACAGTTTAAAAGCAAAAACATTTACTTTTAATTTCTTCTTCTTCTTTTTTAACTGTAACAAAATGCTTGCAGCAGTTGCTACAGTTTGGACTACACAAAGCCGCGGTGGTGCAGCGGTAGCATTGTTGCCTCACAGCAAGAGGTTCTCCCGTTCGATTCTCAGCTGGAGCGCCTTCTGTGTGAAGTCTGCATATCCTCCCCATGGTTGATTGGTGTTCGAAAAACATGCTTAAATGGGCATGCCTTCATTGAAGGTTGGGTGTCGAGCTAGCACTACGGCACCGTAAAAATCTACTGCCAATCATTAGCGGACCAGAGATTCTCTGTGGCGACCCCTAACCGGGAAAAGCCAAAAGAAGAACAACAACTGAGTGCTACAGCACTCAGTCTGACCACCATTCTTCAAAACCTCTTAGAGCAAGAAATCTGGACAAAGCCATCAATAATGTGGTGAAAAATGCCTAAACTAGGGACATTGGTCTTCTGTTAGAACAGTACCTCACATAATGCACAGTAGCAAATCCTGCCCTAACCACATTTCCAGGCAGACAATTCCTGGTGGCCTGTCCTATCTGTTGAATATTCATTTCTGTGCTGAAATGAATACTGATGCCCATATCTGCACAGTAGTAACCGTGTGGTACTGTTCTAATACTAAACATATAACTGCATAAAATATGAATAGTGAATGTCAAATCCATATCATTCACTTACCCTGTCCGGCCTCATCTTTTAAGGATTGTATTAGGCACCACCGGTCATGCCAATATTAATAATCACCTCAAACAACAACACAGAAACAAACCACTAATAAGTACGTAGCACTGTGTGAAACAGGGAACCCAAACTCTGAGTGTTTTATTCCAGAGGGAACAAAAGTACGACTGAAACAGAGGTTTGCACACCTTTTTAATGAAACCTAATGACGTGGGTGGGATTGTTAGAATGTCATGAGTGATGACACAATAAGGGAGATGATTAGTTGAGTGAGTGACAGGGTTTCAGCTTTGGTCCAAGGCAGAGATGTGATTTTAGTAACAAGATAATGCCCTTTTAATGGTGACTGGTTTACAGTCCATTGAACATATAGGAGACTGACTATAAGCCCATCGGCCTAAGATTTATGATTTGGCAGCCCATGAAACACATTATAACAGACTTGCTTTAAAATCAACATTAAAAATGCAATCATTTTAGAGCCACAGCAAAGCTGCTTTGCAAAACCTTTCTAATAAACCTAGTTAACTTGTTTGAGAAGGTAACACAAGCTGTTAACAGTGGTCACAATGTACACACATTTCACCTTGATTTGGCCAAGACTTTTGACACCATTACTTCATGAAAGCATAACTAGTAAATTGCAAATAGATCATTATGTAGTAAGATGTATAGCAAATTGGCTAAATACAGGGCCCATAAGGTGCTGGTGGCAGCGTCAGAGAATATGAAGGTGAACAATGATGTCTTGCAGGGCTCTCTGCTGGGGGCTTCTCCACCCCACAGACTAAAAAGCAAGACCTATGGATAAGCATATTTGTTGATGACTGCAAACTTGAGTGATTGTCAGACCACCGTCAGACATAGAAGCCATCTAGTAAAACAAAACCAACCAGCACCATGAAGGTAAAGACATTTTATTGGATCCCAAGAACACACAGAAAAAGTACACTTAGCACTTTCACCCGTTGCTAATATTGGGCATCATCAGAGTGTAATAAAACAAGACAAAATCCTATATATATATATATATATATATATATATATATATATATATATATACATACATACACAAATGTAGCTAAAACACCCCCTACCTCACAACCCAATCAAGAATGCCAATAAATTAAATATGCAAATGATAAGAACACATAATAATTATTTCTAACACACAAAAACTAATAAAATTCTAAAAATGTATATTCAATAAATGGTATAAATATTGTATATAAAAATATATAAATAATTCTTTGTAGTATAATATGCTCAAATACAGTGAGATTTATATTTTAAAATACTAGAAATTGAAATGTGTTCGTTATGCCAAACGTTTTAAAAATCACTACTAAAGTTTGTATTTTTTGTTATTGATCGAGTCCCTTATAATGAGAAAGAGTGGGATGATAAGTCTCTTTTGGAAGCAAAAGAGTGTCTATGGCAACTTAGATTGGATGCATCCAGGTCACCTGGCATAAACGAACACATTTCAATTTCTAGTATTTTAAAATATAAATCTCACTGTATTTGAGCATATTGTATTACAAAGAATTATTTATATATATTTTTATATACAATATTTATACCATTTAATGAATATACATTTTTAGAATTTTATTAGTTTTTGTGTGTTAGAAATAAGTATTATGTGTTTTTAACAGTTGCATATTTAATTTATTGGCATTCTTAGGCACTCCTTAAAATGGAGAACATCGATACCTGTGCAGTGACTGAGACCTGGTTCAAGGCTCCAAAGAGCACCCCTAAACTACCAGGCTATAACTCATACCATACTTTTTGGCCACGTAACCTGGACCGGAACACCAAAGGCGGAGGTGTGTCCATATTCATTAAAGATATCCACACCTCCAGGCTAGTTGCACAGCATAATGCATCCGAGGTTATCCAAGTGCAACTAACTCTGGGCAAAACTGCAATCCAAATTGTAGCTTGCTACAGATCCCGCATCATGCCCCAGGATTTCCACTCCTCTTTTCTTGATATACTGGAAAATATTAGGGTTCAAACACCCTAATATGGGCAATTTCAACTAACCCACCATTAACTGGGAAAACTACTAATGTACCAACTCCTTCACTCAACGCTTTCTGGAATTCATAAATTCCAGTGCCCTGGATCAACTTATCCACACCCCCACCAAGGGCAACAATATCCTAGACCTAGTCATTACCAACATGAATGACCGGTGTTCCACACCCAAAGTCAAATCCTTGTTGGTCAGATCCGACCATAAGCTAATCACCCTAGATATCCACATCCCGCCCCCACCCCACATTAAGGAAACCACGGTAAAAAATTTCTCCATAGCCAACTTCATGCTTCTTAAGACAGAAGTGGCAAACTTCATGACACCCATGCAGATGGCTAATACAGTTACGACTGCTGAATCCTACACAAATGCACTCTATAAGCACTTACATGAGTGCATGGATTATGCTATCCCAAACAGAACCAAGAAGCTATCCTCCAAAAAAAGGAAGCCAATCTGGTGGTCCCTTGCCATAAACAAACTGTACAACAGAAGGAAGAAACTGTTGCAAAAGAGAGTAAAATCTCATGAGTGGTGGAGCTCCCTGGTCAGCCTCAGTAAGAAGCTGAGATCCCTTATAAGAGCCTCCAAAGCTAGCTATGAAAATAAAATCACCACTGATTCTAAGGACAACCACAAAGCATTCTATAGCTATGTCAAGAATCTCAATGGCAACACCCAGATCTGCTCTGAGTTACAGCACAACTGCATGAAAATTACAGAAACAACTGATATTGCCAACATTCTGGCAGATAGGTTCAGTGCTAACTTTATCACCCTCTCACACCCTAAAGGGCCCATATCTATACAGGAAGAATACAGAGTCCCTGTAATCACAACTACACAGTTAAAAGCTGCACTCTCTAAAGCCAAAAACACAGCATCCATGGGACTGGACAACATCCCAGGCTGTGTTTTACAGTGGTGGCTTCCCACCTAAGCACCATGTTCAGTCATAGCCTCACATCAGTTTTCTGCCCACTGAATGGTGCACAGCAACAGTTATCCCACTCCACAAAGGGGGAGCCACCACTGATCCCAGGAACTATCATCCTATTAGCCAGATGAGCTTGGTCTGCAATGCCATGGAACGTATAGGTTCATAGGTAGGTAGGCTATCGGCTCTGGGGCCTATACAAGCCCAGCCAAAAAGGTACCCTGGCTTTTACCACCCAAGAAAATGATTTTCCTGTGCCACTGTCGAGCAGAGCCACAGAGGTGATCCCCAGGGTGAATTTCCTATTTCCCATCCAATCATCAAGATTTTTCTTGAAGAGTGCTAATGAAGAGCTTTGTTTGATATAGATAAGTAGTTTATTCCAGAGTATGGGAAGTCTCTGGGACAGGAATCTTTCCCTCCGGCATATTCTGTTTATTGTGGTGACAAGGTTTAGGTCCCTAGAGCACGTAGCTCAGAGGGATTGGGATTTCTTTAAGTGGAGCATGTCCAAAAGCTGTGGGTTTGACATAGCTTTGTATGTTAGGCAGAGATCACCTCTGAGTAGGTGATATGCGATGGAGTAAAGCTGGAGTTTTTTGAGACGGTCTGCATAGGGCATCTGTTTGAGGCCGGTAATCCTCTTTGTGAGGTATTTCTGTGGCCTTTCCAGTTGTTGTAGATGTCTTGTGAGGTACGTACCAAAAGGGGCATTGTACTCTATAATGGGTCTAATGAGTGATGAGTAGAGGGTAACAATGACCTTTTTTCTGGATGAGAAACCTTTTTTGATGAGGTGTGCCACATAGAAGGATTTTCTGACTACTGTGACAATGTGATTATCAATGGAGAGAATACTGTCTACCTGTGTCCCAAGGTCTCTTATCACACTTTTGGTGTTAGGTATACTACCGGCTATGTTGTAGTTCATGGGTACAGAGTTTTTACCAAAGGGGATGACAATGCACTTTTTGGCATTGAGCTAACTGCTGAGGATAATGTAGTCGAACTACAGTTCAAAAAGTAGATATTTGTTTTGCATAACTCCAGCCTTCCACACACCCGGTCACGCACCTGTCAGCTGTCCAAAACCAGATTTCTGCCTCATATTTTTCATCTGTTCATCATAAAATCTGTGGTCTTCTAGCAAAATAATTGTGGACTGAAGTCACTAAATAATGACAGACATATGAGTTTTACACTTCATCTTATTCAGAAAATACAGTCTAACGCAAAGCCTTTTATTCCATCAACTTTCTAAGAGCAATATTTAAAAATCTGTCCCGATTTTAAGCTTTTGTCCCACCATTATTTTTGCCTTTGTCCAGAGTTCTTATGCTAAGAGAATGGTAGCATGCCTCTCAACTGCCCCCAATTTTTACTCAAATTTTAGTTATGTCCCTCATTATCCATCCTAAAAATGGCAACTTTTGGAGAAAGGTTGGTGAATTACTCTTAATAAATAATGACAATAATTAGAGTTACAGACTTCTGTTGTTTCAGGAAATGTGCATTCATTCACATTTTCTTATTTTGTCAAAGTCTTTTTTTTACGTTTTAACTAAACAAATTGATCATGACAATAATTGTATTTAGAAATTTGTGAGCATAAAAAACAATATGAACAAGAACAAACAAGAACAACTATTTAAAAAGAGTGTCTAACAATGAAGATGCTCAAAAACTCATATACATTACAATTGGTATGTGTATAGCTATTTTTGTTTATCAAGCAGTTCCTTGAAATTTGTCCACATATTATAGTAGGAATTGATTCTAGTCGATCCTGATTTAATGATGATAATTTGTAGATGACATACTTTGGTTGCAATATTAGTGAATTCTTTGAAAGAGGGTCTAGCTTCATTCTTCTGATTCTTGATTATAACTTTCCTTGCAATTGTTAAAATGGATCATAAAAGAGGGTATTTCATTATTTTAACATAAACAGGAATAGCGGTATTAAAATAAATTAATGATTTAGATAAAACAAAATTGTCCCCAAATAAAGCATGTAAAAAAGATAATTGTATCCCAATAAGGTGTGAGTATAACACAATCAAAGAACATGTGTTGCCAATCTGCTTTAAGCTCCTGTTTACATCTCCAACTTGCTACTTTTTAAACATTAATTCAATTTTATGAGGTGTGAAGAAAGAACTATGCAAGAATTTCCAAGTAAAAAGTTTCCGTTTAGGAGAAGAAGTTATCTGAAAGATATTAAAAATGATTTTTTATCATCTTCATCTGGAGGTCTGTTATTAATGTGAGTAAAATTCCAATAAATGTCATTGCAACTTTTTGTTTCTTTTCTCACCACTCTATATAATTTGGATAACAGACCCTTTCTCAGTGTGCTTTGCTATATTAATAGTATTAAAAATTCAATTAAATTTGGGATAAGATCTCTTACCCTTGGTTACATTAACTTAATTTACCTTCTACATATTGTCTGCAAGATTGTACACCCAACCAAATATCTTTGCTTGAATCATATTTACTTATGATATAATCAACAAAATGCTGTTTTCATTATTCATCAATTGAAACGAATACATCAGATTTTTCTTTAAATGTAATCATTGTGTCTAACTATGAAGTGAAAATATTATCTTGAGTGCATGCTATAGGGAAAAGAAGAAAAATCCATTCCTTATATGTTGGATTTTTATAAATTAAGTTTCTAAAGGTATTTAATTTAGTAGAAATAAAATAAAAGTCAGTTGTCTGGTGACTCCTTTCTGAAAAGTAATATTTTAGCAACAATGTGAACTATTGTGTAGTATAAGAGTATGATTAGAGTTTATGTTATGTTTAAATGTTATGAAAAGGCATACTAGAAACTCTTTCCACCTGACTGTGTAAGTATTATTTATCCAAAGATATATTGTTTTTATAATTAATGGTAAAGAATATAATTCTAGATCTGGTAGCCCAATCCCTCCTGCTGCCCAGTGCCTTATATGATGATTTAAGGCAATTCTTGGTTTGTTAGGGAACCAAAGAAATTTTGACATTAATGTATTACATTCTTTAATACATGTTTTAGATGGAGGTAAAGATAATGATTGAATAACATATAAAATTTTTCATAAAATAATAATTTTGATTATAAATACTCTGTCTTCTGTTGTGAAGAAAAAATGTTCCATTTATTTATTAGATTCTTTATACTGATTATGCTGTCAGTATTATTATAACATGATATTATTACTGCTATCTGTTATAATTATCCCTAAAATAGTTATTTTTTTCTCTCTTTGACAATGAATTTAGTAAAGCTATCATTTATCCTATTAATATTGGCATTTATGGGCAGTATTTTTGATTTGTTATCATTAAAGGAGAGAGATCAGATTTTTTTTTTGGAACTCATCCATTGTCAATGTCTTAAGTTAATAGTGCCAATATTTTAAGACAGCCCCTGATTACTTTTGGATTTGTCCCTGATTCTTTTATGATTGGTCCCTGATTCATTGAGAGCTATGATTGGGAGGTATACCCAGCTCCCTAACCCTACCCTAAAGTCTACTACGCAAAACGTGGTATCAACATAAACATGTAGAATGCCTGAAAAGAGAAATAAAAAAATAAAAAACAGAGATAACTTGCTGTAGCTAGAAGCAGTACAGAATATGAATAAGCATTCTCCATATCAATTCATACAAAATTTCCAGTTATAGCAAGTGCTATACCATTTTGCAACATTTTTAGGAGAGAGAAAATTACAACAATGCCTTCAATCATTTGAAAACCGTAGAAAACATAAACAGGACTATAACTGCTGGTGTGTGTGTGTGTGTGTGTGTGTGTGTGTGTGTGTGTGTGTGTGTGTGTGTGTGTGTGTGTGTGTGTGTGTGCGCCTTTCCTCCTACAATTGACAGCATGTTCAGTGGGTTTATCATGCCATCAACAAATTTTCTTCCCAGATGTTCCAATGCTGCCTGTACGTTTTCTCTAAATCTACCCACAGACTAGAACAGGCTTTGCAGCAAACAAAAAGCAGTTTCTGAACATTAAGTATGAAACGGTAATGTTTGGCATTACTGATTGTAATCAGTGATTTAACAAACAATAATTAAAAAATGTTATGAGGCTCCCAGACTCCAATTCCAAACCCAGAAGCTTAAAAAAAAACAAAAAAAAAAAACGTGAGAGCAGCATTTAAACATACCAACTCCATGATCACCTAAACTTGGAAAACCAGGGTTGAAAGGACCTAATGAATACATAATTAACGGAGACATTTCCAGTGTGAAGGAATAAGGGAGGGTGGTGGTTGGGCTGTTCTCAGTCAGCAGAAGAGAAAAGAGAAAAACAAAACAAAGGGCATTATTACCATGCCGTCTCAGTGCCCATATGTTTTGAAAAGTGCTCTAGGGTTTATGATGGCTAAAGTTGCAGGAGTGGGGTGTATGAGAGACAGTCAAAATTATGACTTCCCATAGCACTGGAAATATTCAGTGCTGCTAGGTTCCAAAGATAGGGGAGAAACTCATTAATCATGTGCAGAAGCACATAGTGGTCCTTTAAGGACATGATCCATGATGATGGTGAGAGGAGAGTGACCCTGGGATGAATGAAGTTGGGATAATAGTTTCTGGGGAGAAGTTGGATGCAAACATCTTTGCTAGTATGGTAGCAATGCATTTTGGGTTTCAGTGGGAGTAACCCTTATTGAAATGTTCAAACCAGTGTTGTGAATTATGTCTTAATTTTCTAACATAACTGAAGAAGGACTTGGAGTTATCATTTTCCACAGCTGATAGCCTGAGTTGCGATGTTTTGTTGGTCTTTATAGTTATTTCAGTTTCTTAGTGAGGTTTTTATATATTGCTGCGGTGGTGGTGCTGCGGTAGCGTTGTCGCCTCACAGTTAGACGTTGCCTGTTCGATTCTCAGTTAGAGCGTCTTCTGTGTGGCGACATGTGTGAGTGGGCGTTCCTTCGTTGAAGGTTGTGCATTAGGCCCAGCAAGCCAGCACGTCAAAATCTACTGCCAATCATTAGCGGACCGGAGTTCCGCTGTGGTGACCCCTAACCGGGAAAAGCCGAAAGAAACAAACAAGTGAGGTTTTTATATTATCTTTGTGTTGAGAAGTTCTAAATCTACATAGTAATTTGAGCAGTTTTTTCTTTCCATTAGACAGTTTTTATATCAATTGATCACCAGGGTGGTTTGTTTTTTAATTTACTGCTATATTTGGTTCTAGTAGTGACTGCCAAGTTAATGCTTTTGTATAAATGGGAACAAAGAGGAAGAGGGAGGTTATTTGGTCACACTGACTATTTTGAGTACCAGTGTGCAGAATAATGCACCTAGTAGCAGATTAGCACAGAGCAGTGCAATAAGACTTGGTCTGGAGCACGATAATGGCTAGTGCCTGTAAAAAGAAAGATGTTATTTCAGTATACTATCTAATGGAAAAATTTGACTTGCACATACCATCTACTGTTTAGATACAATGCATTCAGATCAGCTGGTCACAGTACATAAAATGCAACAAAAGCAAGAGAACCAATCAGAAAGATGTATACATTTGAGCCAATAAACACTAATCTCTCCAAGATGGTCTCAAAACCAGGACAAAACAGGCTGCTGCCAAGATAAGTTTTAAACTAAACAGTAATTTGGTTAAGTAAAACAGGTGAACCTGAATGAAAATGTCAAATTGAAAAACATTTTCAAGTATAATACAAAAACAAACCTTCCTAAGTCTTTTTATGTAGCAGAAATCCAAAATACCACTTAATAAGTTCATCACTGAGTGTACATGAGTACATGTCTCTGCAGTCTTACTAGAGAAGAACTAGTGGGAAGAAGGATCATCAGAAAGTAGGAAGGCATATAGGGAGCAAGGAGAAAGGTGTGAAAAAGTGAAGGTAAGATAATTAGGAGATAGGATGGGGGGGAATATTTGTAGGTAGTTAAAGGAAGAGTGAAAATTAGATTTGAAATAAATGAGATAATGAAGGCGGTTAAGATATGGAATGAGGCAACAGAAACAGGCAGATGTTTTCAATGGTTGATCAGTATCGTTTTTAACAAGGAAAAGGTGCTTGCCTTGAAGAATAAGTTTGTATTCAAAGGTGATAGATGAACTGATGGAGAATTTGATATGAGCAAAAGTGAGGAAGTACTTAAGGTACTGAAGGATGGAGGAGAGGTCTCAGTCCCTGAATGTCATTTCTCACAAGATTTAAAGCAATTGGCTAAAGTATGGGCGGGTCCACTTAAGAGCCCATTTAATAAATTACAAAATGAGCGAGTAGTACTAGAGAACTGGAGAAGAGCAATAAAATTGCCATTGTGTAAGGTATGAGAATCAGGTAACTAGGGAATTATATGCCAGTCATTTTGATTTGTGTGTTATCAGTCTCTTCTAATGGAGAGACTGATAACTTTTATAGTGGATGTGTACTCCAGAATGATAGGCATCATGGGTTCATGACTAAAAGGTCATATCAGTCTAATAATTCTAATTGGGAGAACCTGATGGGGTAATACAGGTTACATCAGTCTAATCACTCTGCTTCTGTGATTGGGCAACTGATGCTGACTGCTGCAATGGACAAGGGAAATCCAGCTGGTGTATGATATTTAGATTTTATTAAGGTATTTGTCTTTGTTCTATATTGAATACTGATGGGGAAGATGACAAGAATGGGTATTAATTCTGAATGTGTGAAATAGGTGAAAAATATTTCTGGTGGGACATTAATGGTGGTCATAAAGAGGATTTGGTCTAAAGATTGGATTTAATGAGGTTCCAGCTGCTGGTATTAGAACCTATTTATATATATATATATATATATATATATATATATATATATATATATATATATATATATATATATATGCTGGATATAACATTTTGAGAGGAAGACAAGATAAATCTGTGGGTGATATTAAATTAGAACATACTGTCTGGTAGGAAACAGAAGAGGGAAATGAGAGGCTAAATGATTTGTCTAATAAGTGTCAGCTGAATTTTAATGAATGAAAATGCAATGTATTGCATCAGAGACATTGCAATACTTGTGTGACATATGTGTTTTGGGAAAAAATTGTTGAAACAGAACTGGATATGACTCTCAGTATATAGCAATTAATATATTAAATTTTCTAGCATTGTATAAAATGTGGATGCTAAAGCAAGTAAGATATTGTGTTGTACAATGAGGTGATACAAACCTGTGAATAGGGAGATAATTAAGTTATTACACAGGGCACTGATAATACTGTAACTGGAAGTTCGTATACAAAGAAGGATATTAAGATAATGGATAATGTATAAAGAGAGGTAAGTTACCAGGATAATAAAGGGGCTAGGAGGTTAGAAGCAAAAAGACAGGATGGAAACTTTAAGACTGTATTTACCATAATCTTGGAGGAGAAACAATGTCATATATATATTTAAAAGTAATAAGATGAACATATGAGGGTTTCCATTTGAAAAGGCAGGTTGGGAGAACCTGATGGGGTCAGAATTTACAAAATGAAGACACTGTAGCCTAGGTATGCAAAATACTTTTTAACAAAAGGGGTATGAATAGGTAATATGAGTTCCTGAATTTTTAGTTCAGTCTAAAACAAGTGAGCTTTAAGAAGCAGTGGGATGGCTAACTTAGATTCAGGAAACTTGGGTGCATTTGCAAGGTGCTAGCAGCAGCAAGCAGACAGACAGAACTAGATAACTATTTTGCCTCTTTCTGATGACATTAGAAATGTATGTATATATTTTTTGTTTTTATTCAAATGTACAGTTAGTACCACATAATTCTGTGTATACCCTGATGCCTACAACTGCTACTAATATGTGATGGCCACCACTGCCACCAATATGTGATGCCCTCATGCTGGGACAGTAATCAAGGAGCCTGAATCCTCACCACTGATACTAGAGAGGGGCGTGCACTTGGAATACAAATGGATACACTTCAGTATTTCAAAATGCAGACCTCTCTGCATCAAGTAAAATTTCCCTTAAGTGCACTCAGGGGTTTGGATGTCTCTACATCTGTCTACCTCCAGGTCCCCAATAAGACTCCCCACTGGTACAGCTGTAGGTTTAGGCCCTCAGCTGAGTGTCCAAGCCAAGTCTTCCAGCAGCTTCTCTGTGAACCCAGTGTTGTGTGTACCTGCCCCAAGTTGTTGACACATACTCTTTAAGATTTAATTTTTACACACACACACACACACACACACACACACACACACACACACACACACACACACACACACACACACACACACACACACACACTTTGGTAAGGCTGGTTCAGATTTATCTGTTGTGCCCCCTTCTGTCCCAGAGTATAAGGTAGTTATCACTGCCACCAGACACTCCACAATCAGCTACTCTAAGGCCCTTAACAAAGGGTGTCCAATTACACTATGTAATATTAATACAAATGATAGTAGTTGACCAAGACAGCTAGGCCTTCTCGAGTGGTCCACATGGTGTCATCAAATAAATATAAGTACTCTCAAAGATTAAATACTTTCTACAAGGAGCAGCCACAATAAATGTTTAAATATATTTAATAATAAATAATAAAGGAGCATGAAAATACTGAATATATATTCACAGTAAACCACAGAGTTCAGTGCACAGGGAAAATTGAAAAGAACATTGATGAACAGACTCAGACAAATAAAGAAAAACAATATCTAAACTAAGCTTCACTATATTCCTGACTAATCTAAACTAATTACTGTTCTCTAGTTAAGTTACTTACTACTGCAAGGCAAGATGCCGTGGGTGAGGGTCTTTCTAGTCAGGTTCCCGAAAACAGAATACTCAATACTCTGAGATATCTCTTTGTAATATCTAAATATAATTTTCAAGAGGTTTGGCAGAATGACCTCATCCGGTCTCCTGACTCTAGGTTCTCACAGTATTCTCCATTTGAAGCTGAGAATGGAATTTAGCATAGATGGCTACAATACACATCCAAATGTTGATGGCAGTGCTTTGGGCTTCCCCTCTTTTTACTCAGCTAATGAACAAAGGCTTTTTCCCAGACCTAGCATCTACGATCCTATTCAGCACTGTGGTTGCCATTGTAATGGTTTAACAGCTCATTTACATTTCCCTTATTTTTCTTAAAGCAAGCCAGCTGGTTAACCCTTGCTGTCCCACTATCCTCTGTTAAGCCATATGCATTTAATTCAGTTACAATAATACATCCATATTTATTTTCATTTTAGCAGGGTGCACAGTTGATACATTTTAACACAAGCAAACTTCACATATACATTTTCAGCACAAGCATCTATATAAATCAGTTTGATATGCAAATGACATACAGTTCTAATACATTTGTAACACAAGCATCTTGTATAAATCAGTTTGATATTCAAAGGACATATCAAGCTTTAAAAAACTCTAGCTGGCTATGCTGGCACTTACTCATATCATCACATATACAAGGAAATTCTGCATGGGAGTCATGCAAACATATGACAAACTGCACCATGAAAACACTCTAATTTTAAAACATTTCACTCAGACCTAAAAGAACAGCAATACTATTTAGTTAACACTGCTAAAGACCAACTTTTACCAGTTACACAGGGTAATGAGTCTTATCTGGTATTTATCCCTCACACATTTAACTTACCTTCATTTATTATCAGGATATGCTAATGTGAGGAAAATTTGAGACTGTCAGAGTCAAATGTGAAAAGCATGAATGTGGAGAATGAACTCAGACACAATTTGTTAAAGTCCAAGTGACAGTAATGCAGCGTAACAGTCTTTCGGCTTTTCCCGGTTAGGGGTCGCCACAGCGGAACTCTGGTCCGCTAATGATTGGCAGTAGATTTTTACGTGCTGGCTTGCCGAGCCTAACGCACAACCTTCAATGAAGGAACGCCCATTCACGCATGTCGACAAACAGAAGACGCTCTAACTGAGAATCGAATGTGCAACATCTAAGTGTGAGGCGAAAACGCTACCGCAGCACCACCACCGCAGTTAACAGTAATGCAGTTTAATAAAGGTATTTCACGCATAAAATTGCAAAAACTAAAACACTACTTTTTGCAGATGGCTGTACCCCTTGTTCCCTGAGGTTGTACACTACCACATCCTACTTAATCATTTTAATTTCAAGGTCACACGTGTTCAGAGAATGATAAAATCCTTGACTGCAAGTTATTCCCCTACCTCTGTGGCTATGGGACCTCAGGGTAATAATAATTAAGTAGGGTGGGAAAGGAGGTGATTTTTAGCATATTCAGTGCTCTGATTTTTTTTTAAGTTTTCTCGCTTTTCATCTTCAACTGTAATAGGCTGAACCAGTAAAAACCGGAAGACTTGGTTTGTACATTTCAACAGCCATGCAATTATGTACAGACAGTGGCACTGTGAAAGGACAATTTATACAAGTTTGCATATTATTATCCAGTGAGACCATTTATATGAGGAGTGTCAAATTCTTATGGTTACAGTTTTTGCCATTGGCTATCCTAGTGCATTGTTGGAGGACATTTGCAAATATCTTATGAGGAACAGGGATGTCAACTTTCCTCCTAGTTTGAGATCATGTGGGAATCTTATGACAGAGAGAGAGAGAGAGAGAGAGAGAGAAGAAAAAAAAGAAAAGAAAAAAAAAACCTGGGTAAAATGCCATCCTTTTTTGTCATGTTTTCTCGTAAATGTACCATGTCAAGTATGTGCATTCCAACAATGTGTATACTCAAGCTGTAATTTACAGGCTGTTGTGACTGAGTGGTCATGTGTAATAAGAATTATTTGGCAAGAAGGATTCATATTGCATCCCAAGAAGATTACATTTACATGACCATTCTTAGCCAGCAATCTTTGCTGCCCATGCTAAATGGAGTTCACAGTATTAAAGAGTTAAAAGCTTTGCATGGCTTTGTTGATTTTGATGATTTGTACCTCTTATATGTCTTATAACATTTGCAGCTTGTCCCTGAAAAATCTAGACAACAGCTGTAAATGAGTTCACAGTGAGAGATCAAACTTAGGATCTTCAGAAGTTCTAGTTCTTCAGAAAGCTTGAAAGTGGTTTGACCCAGTTAGCATTTATTAATTTCCCGTGTTTGTTTGTGTCTTTCGGCTTTTCCCAGTTAGGGATCGCCACAGTGGAACTCCGGTCCGCTAATGATTGGTAGTGGGTTTTTACGTACCGGGTTACCAGCCCTGATGCACAACCTTCAATGAAGGCATGCCCCATTCACGCATGCCTCCACACAGAAGACGCTCTAGCTGAGAATCGAACGGGACAACATCTTGCTATGAGGCGACAACGCTACCGCAGCACCACCCATGTAACAATCTAAACTTCATTTTAAATGTATTCAGACCTGTACATGTATGTCTAATTCTGCCCTTAGAATCTCAGTTACTTGCACATAACAGGGGAAGGTACTCACAGGAAGTTTACTGACTTAATGGCAGTATATTTATTCAGCTGAAAAAAAAAATACAGCTCATTTGATGCACCTCAGAGTGAAAGGAACATGTACAGCTCACCAAGCATTAAAGCTAGTACTAAGGTTGTAATGTTACACCACCTCTGAGTCGAGGTCATTAACCTGGCTACTACATCTGCATGACTCTCCTGGCAGTAAAATCATTTTCCTTATATGTCTGAGAGGATTGCAAAACAGTCACTGACATGTTAGAAAAAAAAAATGAAAACACACAAGATGTTGCCAAGGTGACCACATCAACAGAATCAAGCTGTGATCAGCCTGCCAGCACTGTAAAAGATCACTTGTGGATGATTTTGACTGAAAATTGAAGTACGGACTTCACAGTAGAATGTGAGTAATTATTTTTTAGGGACATTTGTTACTGTTCTGAAAAGAAAAAAAATCATGACAGGTATTTCCACTGCATAAAATACTACTTGTTTAATTCAACCACTTTTTTCATCAAGTTATTTATAATTATTTTGTCTCTGCTCATAGTTGAATGTTTTAAGTCAGCACTGCACTGACAGTACAGATGGTTTCTGAACTTAGTCTTTCAACTTCCTGCTATCCCAGCATGTTTATTAAAGCAATAACCGATGACGTGGTGTGGTATATTGAAGATTTACCCATGGTTGGTGTGGTTTAATCATGAGGGCGAAGCCAGAGTGATTAAACAAAGACAACCATGGGTAAATCTTCAATATACCACAACCACGGAGCCGGTTATTGCTATTATACAATGACATTACTTAAGAAAAAAATACTTACATTTTTTAAATAATGTCTTTGCATAATGGTGGATTACTGTTCTTCCACTGGTTGTGGTATACTGCTTCCTCATTTTGATGTACTCCGCATGGGTATGGGACTTGTGTTCCCACACATATCCAGTACATCAATGCTTTGAAACGGAAGCAACTGAGAAAAGAAAGTCTCCTTTGCTCTGTTTTCTCCTTTTTTTTTTAATTGTAAAAAAAAAAAAAAAACCAAAGGTTTTGGGGCACTTTATATCAACGGAAAAAAGTCCGGGCGACTGGACCTTTTTTCGTTGGTATATTGTTGGATTTACAACGGGCACGCTGGTTGGGCTGGGCCAATCAGCATGTACGTTTTCGAATAATAATAGGGAGTCATTGTATAATTCCTTATATTTCTCATCATGTATTGCAATGGATTAGTCAGAAACAAGTAGATGTACACTCACGCGTGCGTGCTCTCTCTCTCACACACACACACACACACACACACACACACACACACACACACACACACACACACACACACACACACACACAAAATTTATTAAATGTCTGGTAATTGATTACAGACCCAAAATAATGAGATGTATAGAATTTAGAAGTTATCTTCATTACCGCTGCGTCATCAGTGTCTTTTTTTTCTTGTTTTCTTGCGGAGATGGTAATGGAGAGACAACTCAAAACAAATTCAAAGACACATTTCTAGTATGGATCAAAAGCCCTATAAAATACACATATCATTATTTTAAGAAATCAATTTAGCAGTACATGCAAAAATGTCTGCCTTATGAAGACTCAGTAAAATCTAAAAGTCTTTCATATGTCAAAATAATTGCAGCTATGAAAAAGTAGTCTGCAAACATTTATTAAAACAAATTAATCCTGTGTCATTTTATGAAATACACAATAAAAAGATAAAAAGTTATAATTTAAAATTACCAAAGGCACAGTACATACTTTAAAGAACAGTAAATGAATATATAATGGAGAACCCTTCTAATGTGATACCAGATGGCAATGGATAATTTCCAGTTTCTTGTAGAACTTGGGTGACCCAATGAACTAATGCGTGAAAATGCAGGGTACTTGTTGACATGGCATAATCGTTATGGTCTTCTTCTCCCAAGCACAAAGTACAGGGTTTGAGCTTGACCTCCTGCCAGTTTGCATGTTCTTCTTTTGTCTTTGTGGGATTATTCCCTCCTCTCAAAAATATGTTTGGTGTTTACACTTCAAAACTCACAAAAAAAAAAAATGAAAGAAGTTGTGGGCTGCATGGACTCTAAAGAGTGCATATTGGGGTAAGAGATATGCATGTCAACTGCTTTAGGCATCAGCTGCTGTTCACAATGTTCTCTAGATAAGAGAACAAAGATTATAGACTGCACACTGTGTCAGGGCTAGCCACTTGGTGTAATAATTGTTTATAGGTGATTTATGTTGACTTATGTCTTTAAAAATGTCCATGGGTATTTACTGATGATTAGTGGGTCGAGGATTTGACCTGACCTACACCAGGGACCAATGCTAATTGTGAGAGGGGTCTATGAGCCTCTGTTGGCCAATGTATACCCAGCATTAACTTGGGTCAATATACTACTGAATAGCTGGTGTCCAGCTGCCCAGCCAGGGTTACCTGGGACAGCTGTGCTGAGAGAAAGCTGGACATAAAAACAATCAACCTGCCAAACATGAACTAAGGGTTGCTACACTGAATATATATTCAGTTCACTGACAAGACGCAACTTGGAAGTGGATGACATGATGGTCAGGAGGAGACTAAACATGCTGTGTATCCAGGAGACAACAAAGGGCAGTACAGCAAAGTTACTTGGGATTCAGAGTCTACTTCTCAGGGGAGAACAGACTAGAACTAGCATGACGTTGTTGTAAGGGAAAGTCTTCTAAAGACAGTGAGGGATGTCATCAGAATTACTGTTAGACTTATGCCAGTTAGACTCTAGTGTCTGTTCCCTTCAGCAGGTGTGTGATGATGAGGAAATAAGAGCATTCATGCAGCAGTTGCAAGATGTTCTACATAAAGAAAGACAGCATGGGTTAATGTTGGTAATGGGGGACCTGAATGCTCATATTGGGACAGACAGTGTGGGATATGAGGCTGGCTGGCAGCAGGAATAAAGAAGGAGAATCCACTCTAGACTTCTGTATGGAAATGGCTTGAAGATGGCCAATGCATGGTTTAGCAAGAGAGAGACAATCACAGGATCACATACAAGAGTGGAAAACATGCAACTCATGTTGTCTTCCTTCTAGGAAGGGAAGAGCATTTGGGTAGAAACAGAGATTGCAGAGTCATTCCCAATGAAACAGTCAGCACACAGACAGCATAAACCACTGGTGGCCACAATCAACTTCAAACAGTGGTCAGTTCAACAGAGACTTGACTGAAGACCTGGAATTTTAGTGGAACAAAAGCACAAGAGCTCAAAGAAATATTAGAATTCATTGAGGTTAAAAAACAATGGAAGTGTCTCAAAACAACATTTGTGAAGACCACAGAGCAGAACAGAACAGAATAGATATGAGGCCAAGTCAGGTATGGAAATAAGGAAAGATGGTGGTGGAATACAGAAGTCCAGGAACTTATCAAAAGAAAAAGTGCAGGAAAAAGTAAGAGACAGGAAAGTCAGATCAGGCTAAGAAGGAATACTGGCTGGTTAAAAAAGAGGCTAAGAGTGCAGTTCCAATAGCAAAGAACAAGGCATCATAGGTACTCAACCATCTTCTGGAAAGGGACTCAGCAGATAACACAAAGACACTTTATCATCTTGCAAGTCAAAGACAGAAAGATAAAGAAGATAGTCATCAGACACCATGCATAAGGGATGCCAGCAACAACCTGTTCACCAGCCCCCAGGACATCAAAGGTGGATGGAAGGAGTACTTCCAGCAGCTTCTGAAAGAATAAAACTCTACAGAAACTGTACTGCCCTATACACAGCCTATGATGAAAGAGGAAGAAGAGCCCACTCTAGAAGAAGTAAGAACAGTACTAAGGAAAATTAAGTCAGAAAAGCAGCAGGCCCGGATACGATCATGACAGATATAATCAAGATGTTGGTTGAGTTAGGGGAGAAGAAACTCCTAATGATACTGATTGCAGTATGGAGAGAAAGGGATCTCAAATATGACTGAAAAATAAAGATTGCAGTCCCAGAGTACAAGAACAAAGGGGGTCACTTACAACTGTGGGCAGAACAGAGGTATCATACTCATGTCACACTACATGAAAGTGATGGAGAGGGTGACTGATAAAGGAATATGCAGATTAGTAGGAAGTCAGATAAAAATATAAGCACTTCAGATTCAGGTCAGGATGCAGCACAACTTACCTTATGTTTACAGTGAGACAGATAGCGGAGAAGAAGCTAGAGATAAGAAAGGAGCCCAAATGGGTATCCTTAGACTTAGACATATAACAAGGCCCCGAGAAGGTTGATTTGGACAGTACTGAGATGGCTCAAGTTCCAGAAGCAATGGTAGAATTAGTGAAGGCTTTGTATAAGGAGCTAATGACAAAAGTACAGTGTTTAGACTCACCGAGTTGTTTAAATAGGGAGTGAGTGTACATCAGGGTTCAGCTCTCAGCCTTCTGCTGTTCATATGGACTACATTAGCAAACAGGACAAAGGGGACAGATCAACAAAGCTGCTGTATGCAGACAATGTGGCATTACAAGCAGACGCTGAACAGGAAGTTCAAAAAATGATAAGGGAATAGAATTCAAAATGGAAGGCATGTGGGATGAAATTAGGTATAGAAATATAGTTGTCATCGCAGCAAATGGGAGAATCAGAAGAAACTGAAAATTGTGGTAGATGCAGAAAATAGAGTAGCAGGTTAACAGCTCCAGTAGTGTCAGAGAAGCAACAGGTGCACACTCATCTTTGGTGCAGAAGGCTGTGGTTCTATTCACATAATGGGTAGATGGATTGCTGATACTGCAATGCAACATATGGGGGTGCTGCACTCCTGAATATGCTGTCCTTTGGATGAGAAGTTAAACAAAGTCCTCATCAGCTTGTGTTGTTGTTCTCAGGTGGATTCAAAAGATCCCATGACATCTATTGAAAAGAGTGGGGGAAGTTTCCTGATGTCCTGGCCAAAGTTCCTCTAGTAATATACATTCAACATTAGGTTCCCCTTAAAAGAGGCTACTAGCCTAGTGGAACTAACCCAGTCAACAAAGGATAGATAGATAGATAGATAGATAGATAGATAGATAGATAGATAGATAGATAGATAGATAGATAGATAGATAGGTAGGTAGGTTGGTAGGTAGATAGATAGATAGATAGATAGATAGATAGATAGATAGATAGATAGATAGATAGATAGATAGATAGATAGATAGATAGAGTATCTGGGAAAGGTGGTTGAGAAGAAAGAAAGTCTGAATGAGGAAGTCAAAGCTAGAATTGGAGAGGCTCAGGCAGCTGGCAGAGAGTGTCGGGGTAGTGTATGACAGAAGAATGCCAAAGAATCTGAAAACTAAACAACACAAAACAGTGGTGCATCCAGTAGTAGTGTATTTTAAGGAAACATGGGCAATGAAGCAGAGCAGTTGAGGAAGCTAGAAATATTGGAGATGAAATGCCAAGATGGGTGGTGGGATGCACAGATGAAGAAATCATGACATCAGAGCAGAAGCCAGAGTAGCTCCAATTGCAGAAAAGGTCAAACATAACAGATGGCTCAGGTTCAGGCATATGTGCAGGAAAGCAAAAGATGATTTGGTGAATACTTAGGAGAGACAGGAAGAAGGCAAGATGAAATGAGGACATCCAGCAAAGAGATTGATAGATTGTGTGAAAGAAGACCTGCAACAGTCACTCATGACTGTTAAAGGATATAGGAAAGTGGCTGTGAATTCAGAATGGTGGCGACGGGTAACATGAGACCCTGAGCCTATATAGAAAATGGGGAAAAAGTGTTTGATGTTTGTGATTATGACTTGTTCAAGTACTGATATGTTTGAATGCCCCGCTCCAGAACTTGTGTATAGGATAATGGGCTACATTTGGAAATCTGACAGATTATTATTACTTCATGGTGGGTAGGTGCCATCAAGCTTCCTTTATGTTACAGCCTTAAAAGCATGCCTCACCAGAAGCAGGGCAAACACAGGTGAACATGAGCAGCAAAAGATTATCATTCCAAAGCATGGCATGCAAAACAAGTAGCAGAGGTGTCATCTGTACTGATGAAACAACTGCCAGAGCTGAAAAAGGAAGCCTACACTTTTCAGCCAGCAGAGATTCAGGGATACAAGCAGTGATTAATATTTGTGCCTATGCCCTTGCAGTACCACAGGAAAATGTACTAATAAATGGACTGGCTAACCTAAAGAAAGAAAACAACAGGAACGTTATTCATATTTTTTGTTTCATAGTGCTATCTAAAATGAAATGGCATTATTGTCTTTATTCAATGTTCTTCTTACGCTTGCCACTTAGATCCCATAACTGGAACCACCTACTGTCTTGCAAGTGACCCTTATTTAAACACACACTTTATTTTATCTTGGTAGTGTGTGCCTACAAATCCCTTCATACTATAGATTCAGTAGTTATCCCTAAGTTTATTGAATCATACCACTCCACTAGAAATCTCACTTTAGATGACAACCTACTCATTAAGATATCACAAAAACAAAATTAATATGATGACCCAATATTCAGGTACTTCATAAGGACTGCATGGAGTAAATAACCATCAGTCATAAAGAATACAATAGCATACATACCTTTAAAGGTCCTTACTTAACCAATATATCAAAAAGGTAATCTACAGTTGTAGCATTTATTCCCTCTGTAGTAGTGAATAAACAGTTTCAAAACATTAACTTTATTTGATTTATCTTTCCCCTATTTCATACTACTACTGCTGTACCATCATCATCATCAGCAGCCCCTTTTTTCCATTTTCTGCATGGGGCAGGGTGTTGCTCAGCTTTTGACACATTGCTCAGTTCAGTGGCCCTCCCCCATCTTCTTCAACAGTCATGCCTGTCACGGGTCTTTTCTCATGTTGTCAATCCATTTCTTGACTGGATATCCTTGTTTCCTCTCACCTTCTTCCTGTCTCTCCCAAATCTTCTTCAACAAGTCATCTTCTGCTTTCCTGCACATGTGTCTGAGCCACTTAAATCTGTTCTCCTTGACCTTATTTGCAAATGGGGATAATCTGGTTTCTGCTCGGAGAGCCTCATTTCTTCATCTGTCCAATAGTATGTATCCTACCACCCATCTCAGGTTTTTCATGCTAAAACAACCTACCAGTGTTACTGCTCTCATTCTCTTTTCTCGTTCATTATGGGGTCAGCAGGTCACTGAGTACATACAGCTGTTACTCTTACTGTGTCAGCCACGTGCAAAGCACGTACTACTAAAGATACTTCCTTTATTGCAATGAGTTCTTCGGACAGCTACATTCTCTGCAGAGTATATTATTACAATGAGTTCTTCACATAACATCAACATCTGCAATATATGCCATCCAGTATATTCATGCAGAAATAATATGTTACTAGTCTGCGTGCACTTTGTATTTATACATATACACTAACCCATACCACAAATTGCGGTGTTACCCATGCCAAAGCTCTTCTTTCTTCAGCACTTGTTTTCTCTAAGACATTTAATTGTAATGTTTGTGATTTAACAGATCCTTTCATTTTATATATTATTGATGCTGCTGTATGTCATGTTACCATCATCCTCATAGTATGTACACATGTAAAACTGCTATACAGTTCATGTAATTACATCCAAATGGTCAGCTTTTGTATCTACCAAACCTTTGTTTCCTGGGTCTCCACTGAAAATGGGCCACAATCCAGTATACCAGCCCAGCTCCAAAACACAAATAAATATACAGATAAAATTCCTTTGAGCCCCAGGTATTATCATACTGAGTATTTATTTCATTTACTCAATATAATAACATATATCATTGATACATTCCTTGGAGATGTTTAATTTTCAATCAGTAATGATTGTTTTTACTGCACACTTTTTCTTCCTTCTACCTACCAACCATTGACCTTCCCCAGTGGTTGGTACAGGCCCATTCATTTCCTGTCAACCATTGACCGTTCCCAGTGGTTGGTACAGGCTCATTCATCCCTGACATTGAGTATTATCCTCAGAACCACTAGGGCAGGAGCCTGTATGGAGTCCATCATGCAGGCAGACATTGGGGATGTTTGAGTTCTTGCCAGCAGTGATAATCATTTTAGTGAGACATTGTACAAGGAAGAAGTATCTGCTTAACCAGACAGAAAGATTACAAGTATTAGTAACCTTCAGTCTTTCTCTAACTAGGCAAACACTCCTGCCTTTGTACACTGAACATTAGGAGAGGGAGAGGGTCCTCTTAGGTGCTCTGAGTTCCATCTCTGTGGCCCCTACTAGACTTGGAACAGTGGCTGGAATGGTTATTTGGCATGTCTGGGATGTTATTGCATTTGTATTTTGGTCAGCCAGAGGTGGAAGGTGACTTTGATTATCTTTTCTGTGGTCAAAGATGCAGCATATTATCTCAGTTGAGGTGTCTAAATAGTTATTTTCCTCTAGAAATGATTGAGGACAAAGATGTGGTCTGTTTTCCCTCTTGAAATATACAACTCCTTGTTAATCTTCTTCTGGAATGATTGTGGTCATTCGTTCTTCATTCAAAGGTCTTCTTGTACATCCATCTTTCATTCGTTTTGCTGCTACCAAGGTTTAGGTTGCACAAGTCATTAGTTTCATGGCACTATCCTGCTCATTGGATGGCTGTTCAATACTCCCATGTTTACTAATTAAATTTTGATCCTGTTATTATTCACATGTTTTAGTAGTTGCACCACAGTTACCACAGTCTGTATTAACAGTATACTTTGATTCTGTTATCATTGCACATGTTTTAGCAGGTGTACCACAGTCTGTATTAACAGTATACTTTGATTCTGTTATCATTGCACATGTTTTAGCAGGTGTACCACAGTCTGTATTAACAGTATACTTTGATCCTGTTATCATTGCAAGTGTTTTAGCAGGTGTACCACAAGTAATTCAGTCTGTATTAATAGTATACTTTGATCCTGTTATCATTACACGTGTTTTAGCAGGTGTACCACATGTACCATAGTCTGTATTAATAGCATAATTTGATCCTGTTATCACTGTACATGTTTTAGCAGGTGTACCACAAGTACCATAGTCTGTATTAACAGTATACTTTGATCCAGTTAGCACTGAGCATATTTTAGCAGGTGCACCACAAGAACCATAGTCTGTCTTAACAGTATACCTTGATTCAGTTAGCATTGTGCATATTTTAGCAGGTGTACCACAAGTAACTCAGTCTGTATTAACAGTATACTTTGATCCTGTTATCATTGCACGTGTTTTAGCAGGTGTACCACAAGAACCACAGTCTGTATTAAAAGTATACTTTGATCCTGTCATCATTGGACATATTTTAGCAGATGTACCACAAGCAACACAGTCTGTATTAACAGTATACATTGATTCAGTTAGCACTGAACATATTTTAACAGGTGTACCACAAGAACCACAGTCTGTATTAACAATATATTTTGATCCTGTTATCATTGCCTACATTTTCGCAGGTGCACCACAAGGTTCATAGTCTGTATTAGCAGTATACTTTGATCCAGTCAGCACTGGACATATTTTAGTAGGTGTACCACATGTAACTCAGTCTGTATTAACAGTATACTTTGATCCTATTATCATTGTGCATGTTTTAGCAGGTGTACCACAAGAACCATAGTCTGTATTAACAGTATACTTTGATCCAGTTAGCATTGGTCATATTTTAGCAGGTGTACCACAAGTAACTCAGTCTGTATTAACAGTATACATTGATCCTATTATCATTGTGCATGTTTTAGCAGGTGTACCACAAGAACCATAGTCTGTATTAACAGTATACTTTGATCCAGTTAGCATTGGGCATATTTTAGCAGGTGTACCACAAGTAACTCAGTCTGTATTAACAGTATACATTGATCCTATTATCATTGTGCATGGTTTACCAGGTATTCCACAAGTATCATAGTTTGTAATAGCAGTATACTTTGATCCTGTTATCATTGCATGCATTTTAGCAGGTGTACCACAAGAACTATAGTCTGTATTAACAGTATAGCAGCTATTGTCCAAACATTTTATATGTATCAGCAGTTCTGCTCACAATGGAAAGGGACCAGGTCAAACATAAAAAACTAAAGCAAGAACTGACTTCTTTGTCACATACTTTAAGTTCTTCTCTGGGCAGTTCAAATGTGAATATCTTTCTTGAAAAAAATCAACAAAAAGCTGTCTGCTTTAGAAACAGAATTGATTGAGTATAAGAAAGTAAAGTTAACTAGAGATGTCAATGACTATGAGGGGGGGCCGTGCCTTTCTCCCATTAACCAATCGGAAGAAGAAGGAATAGCGATGTCATCGCGTAAATTTTAAAGGAGCTTTCTCAGTTTCCTTTGCATCGTCGTAGGGGACCAGCTAGTGTGCGAAGGATGAAAATGAAGAGTTTCCTGAACTACCAAACCCCAACGACCAGAAGAACATAGGAGGCAGTTTCAGAGCAAGGAGAGCCATAATTAACACCAACAGAGCCGTAAAAGGGGCTGAAATTACACTTTTAATGAACTGTATGCAAACGAGAACCAGAGAAGGGACTTTAAACAGGGACAGGGTAACAGACAACAATACAATAAAAAGTTTAGAAGATAGTGTAATTGAGGTATGTACTGTTACTAATATTGTGTTGAATTTATCGAATTGTATTCTGACTGCGGAACAAGTGACAGTTTTAAATTTTGGCCTCAAGTTTGTCCCTATGGTTATACTGAGGGTGCATGTAGTTAAACAGGAAAATTTCAGGTTTATTCGCAAACTACACTTGAAATGTTATTTTGCTATGCAAAAAGTGGTAGTGTAGATGTGAATAGTGATATGCAAATATATAGTGATTCAGATGAAAGCTTTTATTCATGTGAAGATGAAATGTATGTTGATTTAAGCAACAACAATTTAAATGCGTATTGCAAAGTGAATGTTTCTGGTATTCCTAATTCAAACAAGTGTATTTCTCCCTTTGAAAATGTACATGCTATGCAGTTTGGTACTATGACAGGTTTTGAGGGTGACAGTATATGTGAAGAAACCTTGAAAAATAAAAAAAAACACATACAGTATAATTTAACCTTTAAAGAATGGCAAGCATTAAAGGAGTTACAAAATAGAAAGGATTTAATAATTAAACCAGTCGATAAAGGCAACAAAATAGTAGTTTCATAGTTATAGTTTCATAGTGTAGTACTAGGCTATCTGCCCTAGGGCATTTATAAGCCTAGACAAAGTGTATGTGGCTTTCGCCACCCCATGTAATGATACAAAAGTGTACAAATTAAATTTAGTTTACTGTGCCTCTGTCTAGTAATGACACAGAGATGACCCCCGGGGTAAACCTACGATCACCCATCCATTCGTCAAGATTTCTCTTGAAGAGAGTCAGTGAGGGGCTCTGCCTAACATGGACTGGGATCCTGTTCCAGAGTGCGGGAAGCCTCTGGGTTATGAATCTGTCCCTCCAGCATGTCCTATTCATATTTGTGCTGAGTTTTAGATCTTTAGCTCTCGTGGCTCTGATGGATTTGGATTTTTTGAGGTGGAGCATGTCCATTAATTCCGAATTGGACATGGCCTTGTACGTCAGGCACAGATCACCTCTGAGCAGGCGGTATGCTACTGAATAGAGCTGGAGCTTTTTTAGTCTGGCAGCATATGACATATGTTGGAGACCCTTGATCCTCTTGGTAAGGTACTTTTGGGGTCTCTCCAGCTGCTGCAGGTGCCGGGTGAGGTACATACCAAATGGGGCATTGCACACAATCATAGGCCTGATAAGGGAGGAATAGAAGGGTACAATGACATCCTTTGATCTGGATGTGAATCCCTTCATGATAAGGTGGGCAAGGTAAAAGGTCTTTCTAACCACTTTGGCGACGTGGGTGTCAAATGAGAGGTCACTGTCAACTTGGGTCCCCAGGTCTCTGATTACTTTTTCTGTACTTAATGGATTACCACCTATGTGGTAATTTGTGGGTACTTTCTTTTTTCCAAAGGGGATGACTATACATTTTTTGGCATTTAGTTTAAGGCCATGACTCTGGCACCAGTCGTCTATTTCTGTGAGGCCCTTCTGAAGGATGCATGTGTCAGCTGGTGTATCTACAATGGCACCTAGTTTGCAGTCATCTGCGAACTTTGTCAGCCACAACCCCCTATGTTTGCCTGCATGTCTGAGAAATAAATGCCGAACAAGAGGGGTCCCAAGACAGAGCCCTGTGGGACTCCACTTGTGACTAGCTTAGAGTCTGACATAGCTCCAGCTATTCTGACTTTGTGGGTTCTGTCCTTTAGCCAGTTTGCAATGCATCTTGTGACAAATGGGTTTACATTTAAGCTGTTGAGCTTGTCTATGATGCCTGAGTGGGGTATTGTGTCGAAGGCTTTTGCCAGATCCAGGTAGGCTGTATGAACTGCTTTGCCTTCATCGATGGCTCTAGTGACTGTTTCAAAAAAGTCCAGCAGGTTTAAAAGGCAGGATCTGCCTTTTACAAAGCTGAACTGGGTAGGGTCAATTGTCTGTAGGTCCCCGATGTCTTTGTTTATGAGTTCCATAATGATCATTTCCATAGCTTTGCAGACCAGGCTGGTCAAGCTTATGGGCAGTAGTTTCCAGGGTCTGTAGAGGTGCCACCTTTGTGGAGTGGGACCACAGTTGCTGTACGCCAGTGTTCAGGGACATTTCCTGTAGCAAGGCTAAGATTAAACAGCGTTCTTATGTGCGGGTTTAGCTCCTCTAGGAGTTCACGTAGCGCGTAACCCAGGACACCGTCTGGTCCCATGGATGCTGTATTTTTAGCTTTGCTGAGAGTAGCTCTCACCTGGACATCTGAGATGTCAGGGAGGTTGCATTCAGCTGAGATAATTATTTCATCTTTTGGGGGAGAGGGAGGGGAGAAATTTGCACGGAACCTGTCTGTCAGTATGTTGGCAATATCTGTGGGTTCAGTGTATTTTTTGCCATTATGAACTAACTCTGAGCATATCTGAGGGTTTCTGCCCAGGTTTCTAACATAACTGAAGAAGGCCTTGTGGTTATCTTTAGTGTCCTTAGCGATTTTTCTTTGATGATTTTATGAGCGAACGTAGTTTTTTGCTAGTGCTGATTAGAGATGCCTTCCCTTTGTGGGATTTTGCTCTGTCTTGCAGTAGCTTCCTTCTCTTGTTATAAAGTTTGTTTATGGCTGGGGTCCACCAGATAAGATGCCTGCCTTTGGTGGAAAGGGTCTTGGTTTTATTTGGGATTGCATGATCCATGCATTCTTGGAGATGTCCGTAGAAAGCATTTGTGAAGGATTCAGCAGTGTGGGATGTGGTTTCCACTGGCTCAGGGGGCTTGAAGGATACCATTTCAGTCCTAAGGAGTGTAAAGTTGGCTTTTGAGAAGTTTCTCACTGTGGTCTTTTGTGCTGGGGGTGGAGGTGGGATATGAATATCTAGGGTTATTAGTTTGTGGTCTGATCTCACTAGTGAGGGGTATACTTCCGGTGTGGAGCATTTTGTCCCCATGTTTGTGATGATCAGGTCAAGTATATTATTTCCCCTTGTGGGGGAGGTGACTAGTTGTTCCATCGCATTTGAGTTGATGAATTCCAGGAACCTTTGGGCTAGGGTGTTGGGGCTTGAATAATGCACCCAGTCTATGTTTGGGTAGTTGAAGTCTCCCAATATGATGGTATTTGATGAGACATTCATATCCTCCAGTGTCTTCAGGAAGGCTGAATGGAGTTCCTGAAATTGAGAGGGTGGTCTGTAGCATGCTACAAGTTGTATAGCAGTTTTGCCTACGGTTAGTTGCACATGGATGTTCTCCAATGCTTCGTGCGTTGCCACTAACCTGGAGGTGTGGGTGTCTTTAATGAATATGTACACTCCCCCTCCTTTTGTGGTTTGGCCCAGGTTTTGGGGCCGAAATGCATGATACGAGGTATAACCTGGTAGGGCTGGGGTGCTCTCAGGAGCCTTGAACCAGTTTTCAGTTACTGCACAGACATTGATGCTCTCCATACTGAGGAGTGCTTCGAGAGCCTGCATCTTGAGATTTAGACTTCTGGCATTGAGCAGCTTTACCTTTAGTTTTTTTCCTTTATTGTTTTCTAAGGTGGTGGGTTTGTCTTTTGAGCCTTGCCTAAAAAAGGCACTATGGGAGTGGCAAGAGCCTTAGCCAATATCCGGAAGCCCAGTGGTTACAGGTGCAAGCCGTCCCTTGCGAAGCAGCGTGGCTTGTCCAGCATGTCATCCCAAGCAGACAGACATTGGATCTCCCTAGAATGACACCAGTAATTGAGCCAATTATTAAAGCTGATCATCTTGTCTTTGTATTGTGGCATCATTCTTGGTGAGGCAAGATGCTGCTCAGGGTCAGGGTCATACCGGCCTGGGCTACATAATCAGAGAGCTCCTCTATGTCTCTTTTCATGTAGTCCAAGGAGGTACGTATCAGGTCATTCACACTGGCATGGACAATGACGGAGTCATATTTGTACTTGCTTTGAGTGACCTGAGTGCTTGTGTTATGTGGCGGATCCTAGCACCCGACAGGCAGCTCACCATTACCCTCTCTTTGTTCAGCCTGGTAAGAGGGACGTCAGTGTGTCTGACTATAGTGTTACCTATTACTAGTGTATCAGGCATGGTGTTTCGCCTTAAGGGCTGTGATTGTTTGGCACACTGACTTTGTGTACTATGTGTTGCATGTGCAGTGTTTTGAGGTGGTGTTTTCTTGGGTGTCTGCTTTGGGAGCCTCTGTTGTTTTGGTAAGTTTTTTATTAGAACCTCTGAGTATGTCTTTGTGTTTTTATGTGTTTGGTTTGCAGTTGTGGTTGGTTTATGTGAGACTGGGTTTGTTGTGTGTGTGTCCTGTGTTGAGAGAGTTCAGCCTCCAGTTTGGCTATATAGTTGCATCTCTCACATGCGTTTGTGTTTGTTGGGAGGAGGAGAGGGTTGTCTGTGTACATGAGACAATTGTAACATTGTCTCAGGATTCCCAGATTAACCAGCTGAACTGGAGAGGACGTCAGTAATATACCACTCGACATGCCAGAATAGTATAAGGGAGTGATGTGAAACTGGGTCAGAGAGAGGACTTTGAAGGGAAGTGGGTATTAACACGGGTTGTAGGTGGATGTAGTGCTTACGTTAGTTTAAGGGTGCTTCACTTGAAAGAAAGGTTTTAGGAGCAAGTGCTAGGCTTATAATTTAGCAAATAGACTGATTTTGTTGAAAGTAGAGCTTTCTTAAGGGAAAAACTGAAGTGCAGACAGGAATAGTTTAAGCCTGTTTAACCGGCGCTGCTCTATGTGCACAATCGCGCAAAAGCGGATTTTAAACAGGGAACTTCAAAAGAGCTGAAAATGGTCCAAAACGACCAATTACTACAAGCTCTTGTGCTGAGGTCACTTCTTCAGGGACAGATAGGCTGCTCAAGGCTCCCCACTCCTACTGGTGAGCAAAGAAACTTCCTTCTATCCAAGTAAGGCAATGGACAACACAGGAACTACACCACAGTCCAGAATACAGCAAAGCCTGTATACTGGTCTAAACTAGTCGAGAAAAGGTGGGAAAACAAGGATTTTTTTTGTTTTTTTTGTTTTTTGGCTTAAAAAGTACACAGAAACGCAGGAAAAACAGTAATAAATCACTTACACAGGCTAGCGCACTTTAGTGGGCAGCCTCAACAGTTAAATTTAACAAACAAACTTTTGACCAACTGTAACTTAAGTGCAGATAATGTACAATGCAAAAAACAGGTAATAAAGCAGTTTAAACTTGTTCAAAGTAAGAAAAAGAAGGTCTCAGGTAAAACAGCAAAAAATACTTAGATCAGGAAAGTAGTCGCTTTTCTCAGTTCTCTACTGCTAGCACCACTCTGCAGGACCATGAGGAGATGTTTCTGAGTAGTATAGCCAGAAAAAATGCTCAGAGGCGGATTTTAAACAGGGAACTTCAAAAGAGCTGGAAATGGTCCAAAACGACCAATTACTACAAGCTCTTGTGCTGAGGTCACTCCTTCAGGGACTCCTGTGCTGAGGTCACTCCTTCAGGGACAGATAGGCTGCTCAAGGCTCCCCACTCCCACTGGTGAGCAAAGAAACTTCCTTCTATCCAAGTAAGGCAATGGACAACACAGGAACTACACCACAGTCCAGAATACAGCAAAGCCTGTATACTGGTCTAAACTAGTCGATAAAAGGCGGGAAAACAAGGATTTTTTTTTTTTTTTTTGTTTTTTGGGTTAAAAAGTACACAGAAATGCAGGAAAAACAGTAATAAATCACTTACACAGGCTAGCGCACTTTAGTGGGCAGCCTCAACAGTTAAATTTAACAAACAAACTTTTGACCAACTGTAACTTAAGTGCAGATAATGTACAATGCAAAAAACAGGTAATAAAGCAGTTTAAACTTGTTCAAAGTAAGAAAAAGAAGGTCTCTTAGGTAAAACAGCAAAAAAATACTTAGATCAGGAAAGTAGTCGCTTTTCTCAGTTCTCTGTTGCTATCACCACTCTGCAGGATCACGAGGAGCTGTTTCTGAATGTATTCCAATACTACAAAATGTGTTTGGAACATTTGGAAAATAATGAAGTATATGAGAAATGTACCATAGAGGTGTATGAATAGGCTTTAACTAAATTTGAAATAATGTTGGACAAATATGTTAAACTGGGATATTTTACTGAAAAGGATGTTAAAAACAGGTTATTTGATAGAAATAGTGAGAAAGTCATATTTTTTTGCTTGCCAAAGGTACATAAGAGATTAATTGACCTCCCCGGTAGACCTATAATCTCAGCACGTAAATATTTTCTTCATAATATTGGTATAGTACTACACAATATATTACTACCATATGTTCAAAAATCTCCTGTGAACATACATGATAGTCCTGATTTTCTCAAAAAGATATCCCCTTTAGTTTGGAATGAAAAAAAAAAGTACTGGTTGGTACTTGATGTGAAGAGCTTATACACCTCCATCAGACATGAGGATGGGTTGAAAGCTATTAAATACTCTCTGGGTGATACTCCCTTCACACATTTTGTTTTGGAAATAGTTGAATTTTGTTTAAAGAATAATTATTTTTATTTTGATAATTATATGTATAGACAGAAACAAGGCACGGCAATGGGGGTAGTATTTGCCCCCATGTATGCCAATATGTTTATGTAATTTTTTGAAGTCACATTTTTATGGAAGTTAGATTTTATGAAAAAATATGTTATTTTTATTTTTGTTATATTGATTTAATTTTTGTGTGTGAGGAAGGTTGGAATGAAATAGAAAGATTTGCAAGTGAATTACATAAAAATCCTTTCGGCCTTTCATTTGATGGTTTACAAAACGGTAAAAAAGTTGGATTTAATTTTAGAAGGTAAGGAGAACGGTAATGTTATAACTAACATACACAGGAAGTTCGAGGATGGAATGGTAATGTTATAACTAACATACACAGGAGGTTCGAGGATGGAATGGTAATGTTATAACTAACATACACAGGAAGTTCGAGGACGGTAGTCAATATCTTGATGCAAGTAGCGTCACCCTCCTCATGTCATAGATGCTTTGCCATATGGGGAATTATTTAGGTTATGCAAGTTATGTAATGATGAAGTTAATTTAGAAAAAGAAATAGAACAAACTGTGACTATATTTAAAAGAATGGGATATGATTTAAAGTCTATAGAGACAGCTAGAGGGAAGATATGGAAATAAATAAGGGCAGTAGATTGTTGAAGCGATATTGTAAAAGATCAAGAAGCAAAGGATTCCATATATTATGTCTCTTTTTATAATATTAAGAGTGGGGCATTAGTGGACATGATTAAATATTATTGGGGATATCTGTTGCAGGATAAATTTTTGACCATTATTTTGCCAAAAAAGCCCTATTTCTCATTTAAGAGAAGTAAAAATATAAGGGACATGGTAGTTCATGACAGCTTCGTTAGACCAGTAGTATATATTGGTTGGCCTTTATTGCAATATGGTACTTTCCAGTGTAATAAATGTAATGTGTGTTCACATTATTAATACAGTAAACAAAATTAATGAAGTTAAATTTAAGTCAAGGGAGATATACACATATGAAAGTAAAGGGGTGATATATGCACTGAAATGCCCTTGTGAATTATATTACATAGGGGAAACTAAAAGAAAATTCAGGACTAGATTTATGGAACATTTGAGAGATGTGAAAACTCAAAGGGAAGAGAAAATAATATCCTCACATTTTAAAAAGTATCATAATAGTGATGAAAGTTTGTTATATGGTACCATTTTAGAAAAGGTTGAGTGTATTGAGAAGAATGAAAATGTATTAAAACAAAAATTGATGTATAAGGAAAGTATATATATGTTTTAAAATATAAAACTTTGGTACCTAGAGGCTTAAATAATGAGCTGAATTGGAAGTGTTTGCTTTAAATGAATAATTTTAAGTAAATTGATTAATTGTTTAATTGAATGTAATTTATGGATGTATAAGAAGGGTGTGTTTTTTGTACTTGTGTTATTCCTTGAAGGTGGTTACACTGAGGCACTAGAATACATTTTTGCATTTTACTATATGGTCTTTTGTTTTCCTGGAGTTTTCCATTGTGAGCAGAACTGCTAATACATTTGAAATGTTTGGACAATAGTTGCTGTAATTCGTGGAGTGAGAAGGAGAGAACAGACAAGTGGTTGTATTGTATTAACAGTATACCTTGATTCACTTAGCACTGCACATGTTTTAGCAGGTGTACCACAAGTAAAAGAGACTGTATTAACAGTATAATTTGATTCTGTTATCATTGCGCATGTTTTAGCAGGTGTACCACAGGAACCACAGTCTGTATTAACAGTATAATTTGATCTTGTTATCATCACGCATGTTTTAGCAGATATACCACAAGTACCACAGTACCACAGCCTACGGCCATACCACCCTGAATGCGCCCGATCTCATCTGTATTAACAGTATACTTTGATCTTGTTATCATTGCACATGTTTTAGCAGATATACCACACATTAGCACACATGTTTTAGCAGATATACCACAAGTACCACAGTACCACAGCCTACGGCCATACCACCCTGAATGCGCCCAATCTCATCTGTATTAACAGTATACTTTGATCTTGTTATCATTGCACATGTTTTAGCAGGTGTACCACAGTCTGTATTAACAGTATACTTTGATCTTGTTATCATTGCACATGTTTTAGCAGGTGTATCATAAGTACCATAGTCTGTATTAACAGTATATTTTCATCCTATCATTGCATACATTTTAGCAGATGTACCACAATTACCACAGTCTGTATTAACAATATATTTTGATCCTGTTATCATTGCCTAAATTTTAGCAGGTGCACCACAAGGTTCATAGTCTGTATTAGCAGTATACTTTGATCCAGTCAGCACTGGACATATTTTAGTAGGTGTACCACATGTAACTCAGTCTGTATTAACAGTATACTTTGATCTTGTTAACACTGCACATGTTTTAGCAGGTGAACCCCAATTACCACACTCTGTATTGAGTGTACTTTTTTACTGTTATCACTGCACATGTTTTAGCAGGTGTACCACAAATCCGACAGTCTGTATTAACAGTATACTTTGATCCAGTTATCACTGCACATGTTTTAGCAGGTGTGCCACAAATATAACATTCTGTATTAACAGCATACTTTGATCCTGTTATCAGTGTACACATTTTAGCAGGTTTACCACAAGAACCATAGTCTGTATTAACAGCATACTTTGATCCTGTTATCATTACATGTGTTTTAGCAGGTGTACCACAAGTAACTCAGTCTGTATTAACAGTATGCTTTGATCCTATTATCATTGTGCATGTTTTAGCAGGTGTACCACAAGAACCATAGTCTGTATTAACAGTATACTTCGATCCAGTTAGCATTGCTATTTTAGCAGGTGTACCACAAGTAACTCAGTCTGTATTAATAGTATACATTGATCCTATTATCATTGTGCATGTTTGAGCAGGTATTCCACAAGCACCATAGTTTGTAGTAGCAGTATACTTTGATCCAGTTAGCATTGTGCATGTTTTAGCAGGTGTACCACAAGTATCATAATCTGTATTAACAGTATACATTGATCCTATTACCATTGCACATGTTTTAGCAGGTGTACCACAAGTACCATAGTCTGTATTAACAATATACTTTAATCCTGTAACAACAGTACCATAATCTGTATTAGCAGTATAGTTTGATCCTGTTATCATTGCACGTGTTTTAGCAGGTGTACAACAAGTACCATAGTCTGTATTAACAGTATACTTTGATCCAGTTAGCACTGGGCATATTTTAGCAGGTATACCACAAGTAACTCAGTCTGTGTTAACAGTATACCTTGATCCAGTTAGCATTGGGCATATTTTAGCAGGTGTACCACAAGTAACTCAGTCTGTGTTAACAGTATACCTTGATCCAGTTAGCATTGGGCATATTTTAGCAGGTGTACCACAAGTAACTCAGTCTGTGTTAACAGTATACCTTGATTCAGTTAGCACTGAGCATATTTTAGCAGGGGTACCACAAGTAACTCAGTCTGTGTTAACAGTATACCTTGATCCAGTTAGCATTGGGCATATTTTAGCAGGTGTACCACAAGTAACTCAGTCTGTGTTAACAGTATACCTTGATTCAGTTAGCACTGAGCATATTTTAGCAGGGGTACCACAAGTACCATAGTCTGTATTAACAGTATACTTTGATCCAGTTAGCACTGAGCATATTTTAGCAGGTGCACCACAAGAACCATAGTCTGTCTTAACAGTATACCTTGATTCAGTTAGCATTGTGCATATTTTAGCAGGGGTACCACAAGTACCATAGTCTGTATTAACAGCATACCTTGATTCAGTTAGCACTGAGCATATTTTAGCAGGGGTACCACAAGCACCATAGTCTGTATTAACAGTATACTTTGATCCAGTTAGCATTGGGCATATTTTAGCAGGTGTACCACAAGTAACTCAGTCTGTGTTAACAGTATACCTTGATTCAGTTAGCATTGGGCATATTTTAGCAGGGGTACCACAAGCACCATAGTCTGTATTAACAGCATACCTTGATTCAGTTAGCACTGAGCATATTTTAGCAGGGGTACCACAAGCACCATAGTCTGTATTAACAGTATACTTTGATCCAGTTAGCATTGGGCATATTTTAGCAGGTGTACCACAAGTAACTCAGTCTGTGTTAACAGTATACCTTGATTCAGTTAGCACTGAGCATATTTTAGCAGGGGTACCACAAGCACCATAGTCTGTATTAACAGCATACCTTGATCCAGTTAGTACTGCACATGTTTTAACAGGTGTAACTGAGCTTCAGTTACCTGTTTAAAAGTAATTTTGTTGGTCTTGTATATGATGCTTTGTGTGTAGCACTCCAATAAGCCAAAAGAAAATGACCGGTTTTGTGTTGTAGAATTTTACCATGGGGTTTATTGCTTTTATTTTATTAAACATTTCTACAAATATCTTATCCAGTTCATTTGTGGCTGGGTGGTTAGAAATTTTACCATATGGATTTGCTACTTTTCTTTTCTTAACCATTTGTATAAATATCTTTTCCATTTCATTTGTAACTGGGTGGTTTGAGTTAGATTTAAAATATTTAGCATCATTTTACTTCATAAACATCTTGAAATCTTCTGCTATAAATTTGAACAATTAACAATGATAACCTTTTTAAATAAGCCATCATTTTCAATCATCAGTCTTGCCACTGTCTGTTTTATCATTGTTGAATCCATATTGGTGATGTCTCTACATTTTAGTATGCTTCCACTCTGATTAAGAACAGTGATTCATCAAATGAACACACAAGATCAGTATGGGTATGTTGCCATGGTGTTGATGTCTAATCAATAACAGGGAGCTGAAGGCTATGTATTTTGGACCAATTAACATTCAGGGCTATTTCTGACCATTTGACATTCAGGGATACTGATGTCACCCATCCTTCTCTAACATAGATGACATCAAGGCGGGGTATTTCGTTTAGATGTTTAATACATAGAAACACATCAGGATGGATAGCAGCATCATAAAATATAAATAAACTGGTTAACAGACAGACCTTACATACATACATGCTTACATCTCAACAGGTAAGTACAAAATGGCAGTCAGGCTCGCACGTGCTCAGTATTTATACACTTGTGCAAGCCCTTGGATAGCTACTTAAAGGTAAATACATACACTCCTAAATACCCCTCCTCTGGAATGTATCTTGGAGGTAGTTGCTACTCTAAAGCCTCATAGTAAAGTTCCTTGCCACAATGACAACTGCACTGTCTTAGCAGCAAAATCAGGGTATAGAAAGTTATCCCCTTTTGTCATCCTCAGAAATCAGTAAAGTAAAAAACTGTTTAGATTATTAGAAGTAAAATATCATCATCATGTGAGGCCACTTCAGGTTGCTTAGGATGATGAAAAAAATATAAGAAATTCTTCACGGCTGCTGACACACTCTCAACTAATCCTAATTTTGCAAAATGTCCCTGATTTTGCATTTTAACTCATATTTGTCATGTTCCTCATAAAATGTTTGATTTTATGGTAAATCACTGATGATTGCAGTCATTGAATAATACTAGACATTAGAGGTTCATACTTATTATTTTTCAGGAAATCCACACTGAATGCAAAACTTGTTCTGGTAAGTTTTAAAGTGAATAGGGGTAATATATAAAACATCCTGATTTTTGGTCCTTTGCTGCCATTATTTTTGTCTTTTTCCCAGAATTCTTATGCAAAGAAATTGAGAGGTATATTTGTGAGAATAGTTAAAGAAACTGGAACAAATTTACCAATGGAAAACAGAAAACTGTAGCATGTTTTTAAAGTTTAAATTCAAGTGCATTTAAGTACTTTTAATCCAAAACACTACAAGAGCAACTCAAACACTTATGAAAAATCATGAAAATAAAACTAGAATAGTTATTTGTGGCTGCCTGCACTTGTTACATACAGAATAAAGCCCTAAGTAAAGCCCAGATGACCTGAGCTTGATGAGTGTCATGGGTGCTTGATAACATATACATGGAGGATGAGTGTGGCCAAATTAGGGGAAGAGACAGTGGTTGGAGTGTCCATATTAAGGGAAGGGATAGAGGTTCCTGGTAAGCTTGTACTGTTGCTCTAAAGAAAGAGCCATGGCTGATGAGTGAAGATGTGCCATAATCTGATGACAGCAGTCTAGAAAGGGTGTAGACATGGCTGCCCAAGTCAATGACAGTAGCCCTCTCTGGCATGCATGTAGGGGACACAGATACATGTATGGCAGGGCTTATTGCCTTACAGTGACCAAGCGCTCACATCACCACCAGGAAGGGGAGGGTGTTAAGTTCCAAATAGTGCCTTCATTGCAGGCATGTCAGTGAGGGCACAAACTCTCTGAAGTTTGCCAGAACTATGATCCCTACAGATAATTCTGGTCCAACTCACTCCATTCGCCCTCGGGCTCATTCTGCTCCCCTGCCAGAACTATGATCCCTACAAGATAATTCTGGTCCAACTCACTCCATTCGCCCTCGGGCTCACTCTGCTCCCCTACCACACCCCCATTCCCACCCACTCCCACATCACTTACATTTATTCTAACCCTAACTCCACCCATACCTACATTTCATCCAATCACATCCAACTTCTAATAAACCACAAATTAAATCATACCCTCTCTAATACACCACCCTCACAAACTCCCATTAATTAGCCAACTTATCTGAGCTTTCAGCTCACTCCATCAGTAGCTCCAGAAAAACACATTATGCCTGATAATACTCATGCCCTAAAATTATTTTACATATAAACATACTCCCCTGTCTTCCATGTCTCTCACCTCCAATACTATGCTTCTCTCTATCTCCTACTAAACTTAACATCACTCCAAACAACATATCTACCCCTTAAGCCTACAGCTATTACATCTACACAAATCCAATCTTTAACCAGCTATTCTGAGGTATCCTCTAGTCTATATGATATAGACATAATTTTAAATACCAAAGTAAAAATCCTTCCCCTACAACATAGCATCCACAACACTCTCCTTTAAATTATCAAATTAAAACAAAAAGTAAGCAGTTACCCATTATTTATCCACATAATTATTTAAATTTACCCCAATGCGGAGACATTCACCCCAACCCAGGTCCCACCTCTTCCCCTCTTAACCCCCCAATTCATATAAATCACTAAATATTACAACCCTTAACTTTCAAAGCATCAGAAACAAAATCCCAGAGTTACATGCCTGGATAGCTCACAACAAACCAGATATAATATCAGCTACCAAAACATGGTTAAAACCCTACTTAAAAGACACAGAATTCCTTCCCCCAGGCTATGCTTGTTAACAATCAGACAGACTCCGGAAAAAAGGTGGAGGAGTTGCACTGCTCTTCCCAAATACCTTTACTATAGTCCCGTGTACTAAATCTATTCCACAATTTTCTACAGCTGAAATAATATCTTTCCTAAAATTGAACAACTGCAAGAATCGCTGCATTATTGAGCATTACATCCCCCCAGGTAATAACATTCCTCTACAAGAAGGAATCCTTGCCTGGACATCAAATAATATAAAAAAATGAAACAATTACCATGGGTGATATAAACATTAACTAGCTAGACTTCTCCCACTACCACCTATTCTCTAACATTAACTTATATAACTTTACCCAGTTAATTACCAATATAGCTAGACCCAACAGAAACAATGACAATGGTTCTATTTTGGACTGAATTTAGTCTCTGACCCAAATAAAATATCCTTCACAGGCACAGTACCCAATAGCATCAGTGACCACCTTCCTGTCTACCTATTACGTAAAACCACTCCTACACTACCTAAACACCCTTATTAGCAAACAAGAAATTTATCCCATTTTAACTAATCTACCCTAAACGAAACTACAAAAAATCAACTGGGATGCTTTAAAAATCATTCCCCTCGATGAGGCTGTTGAGTTCTTCAACTCATTTCTCAAGACCTTTAACAATCTTGCACCTCTCTGATAAAAAAGAGTAAATACTAACCATGCAAGTTGGCTCACTAGAACCACCAAGCAAATCATGACTGCTAGGGACAAAGTATGGAAACTATGGCAAAAAAGTAAGAATCCTACTTACCTCTTACAATTTAAGCAACTCTTTAATCAAGTTAAGCATGTAGACATTAAAGACAAAAAAAGCACACTACCTAAGTTTGCAAAGTTACCATAAGCAAACCCCCCCAAATATTCTGGAACTGCATTACTTCCTTGCTAAACCCAGGTTCAAAGAATAACCCCTGTCCAAATCCAGGTAAAACACGTACTGAAATAGTCACTCTCTCATACAACTCATATTTCATCAACACCATATATAATTTTACTGCTACCTTCCCTCAAACCAACTTAAATACTAACCCAGCATCTCCAAATCAGTCCACACAAAATGCCACTACTCCACCTCCCTTTTCTTTTCCCCCTATACCTACCACTACTATAAGAAAACTACTCATTAAGCTCAAACCTTGCACTAATGCATCTGACAACCTACTCTCTAAATTCCTACAAATGTCAGCTAACTCCATTGCCTACTCTATCAGCATTCTTCTTAACAGATCTATCCAAGTCTTACATACCTGTCATCTGGAAAAAAAACATATATACTTCCACATTACAAAGGTGGCAACAACACAGGCATTTCCAACTTTTGACCTATTGCTACCCTTTCACCTATTTCTAAGATCTTGGAAAATGCATTGGCATTCAATTTCTTAAACATCTTCTTCATAACTAAATCCTCTCTCCCACTCAGCATGGGTTCAGGCCAGGCCACAGCACTACAACAGGTCTTATATCCCTCATGGATACAGTTAACTGGGCTTGAGATGCAGGAAAAATTGTTTTCTCACTCTTTCTTAACCTCTCTAAGGCCTTTGATACTGTGTCCCACCCTCTACAAAACCCTCACATCTAGGTATCTCATCTCCAACCCTAATTTGATTGTCAAGCTATGTCACAAAGAATCAACAAACAACCAAATGGCAGCACTCTTACTCTCCATTCCTTAACACAGCCACAGGTGGGCCCCAAGACTCCATACTTTGGCCCTTCTTTTTAGTATCTTTATCAACAACTTTCACACCACTCTTAGTCAAGGTACTGTAATCCAATATGCAGACAACTATTATCAGTACTGCCAGTTCCACATCTGAACTGCAACAAATTATTCAGAATACACTCACAACTACTGAAACTTGGATGACCAACAACCACCTTGCCCTAAACCCACTCAAAACAAAACTCGGGTCTATATTAGAAGACCGAAGATCCGTTTGAGCAAATCTGAAAAGAGCGACATGTATTGCGTGAACTACAGAAACGGTGAACGTTCAAAACCGCGAAAGTCGAAATGTCAATTTGTCATGGTTGGCCCATCTGCGGGATAGCTCCATAAGGTAAGTGTGCAATAGATATGGACTTTAGGGTTAGGGTGCGGGTTAAGGCAAGTGCATAGACAGGTAATGTATGTAAGGTTTAGTGTAGGGTTAGAAGTAGGGTTTTTTAAGTGTATGTGTGTGAATTTTTTGTTTTGTTTGGGCATATCTTCGTAGGGTAAGTGTGCGATAGTTACGGACCTTAGGGTTAGGGTGCGGGTTAAGGTAAGTGCATAGATAGTAATGTATGTAAGGTATAGTGTAGGGCTAGAAGTAGGGTTTGGTTAGTGTATGTATGTATGTGGTTTATTTTTTATGCTTGGGTAGGTAGTATGTAGTGGGTGGTGGGGTTGGCTGACTATGACTATTCGAGATTTTAAATTTCACGCTTTAGGGGTTTCGGCGTATTTGCGTTTCGGGCTATATGTGTCGCTGTTGTAGTATTCACTCAAAAGGGTTTTTGGGTTTATAATATAGACTCCAAAACTCTTGCTATCTACCCCCAAGAAAACTACTTCCCTAAACAAGAATGACCTCACTATAAACTCTCAAAATAAAATTATCATTGAGGTTGTACCAAGTACAAAACTACTGGGTGTTATCATAGACAAAAACCTATCATTCGACCTGCATATACACAATAGTATCAAAAAATACATCAGAAACTGGGCATGCCACATAGACACAAACATTTCCTCAACCGTTCTGCAAAACAAACCCTTGCCTCTACCTTTCTACTCTCTTATATGGTGCTCTGTCCTTACCAATATCCAGTCCTCTCTTAAATCCAAACTTCAGACATGCTACAATAAAATTGCCAAGTTTGACACTAATGCAAAATACTCATCCCATCACTGTTCCTCTTTACACTTACTAAATTGGCTCAAACTTCCATATTATCTTACATACTTACAATTAACCACAGCACACAAAATGATCTTCAAACCAACATATTGCCCTGCCATAACCCCTTTACTTACTCATTACCACCCTAATGGACCTCTTAGATCTGAGAACCAACTGCTCCTGATGGTATTAAAACCAAACCTCTCAGGTGGCCAGATGCTGTACTCCTTCACTATTGCCAAGCTATGGACCACCCTCCTATCATCAATTAGGACTATGAGTAATGCAATTCTCTACAGAATAGCCCTGAGACAACACCTTTCCTCTCTATGGTCTGTGCACATGTGCCAGTACCGCACCCCTTAATACCTGGCTCACTATTCCACCACTACTTACACATTTGTTAACTATTTCTCTGTCTGTTCAAAATCTTCTACCTACTAATATCATTAATCATAAAAATATCCTCTAAAGTCTTCTATTTTGAAAGTTCTACTTAACAGCAATATTGGTACTATGTGTTATACATACTTTCCTATGTTTAAGGTTAGGACTTCATAAACGTTTAATTTTTCATACTATTTTATTACAACTGAAGCTACTGACATGTTAGCTTACCTATATTTAAATGTCACATTTTAAGTGTAAACACTATCGTATCTTTTATACGGGACTCTGATATATTACTGTAATTATGCACTCGTCAGTGTCTAAATTCACCCTTGTTCATTCAACTGTTGCTCAGATCTTATGTACTCTGTTGTGACTTTTAGATTGTATGTTATTTTAATGTGGAGCTTTTCTCCCCGAGCCTTCACTGAAAATGGGCTCACTATGGCCTAGTGGGCCCTCCCTGTAAACAAATGCAAATAGATAAAAAATAATAATTCTCGCCCTAACAGATCTTGTGGCCCCCACCCCCAGAGAACAGAAGGATTGCCATCCAGTAGGGGATGATTTGATTGTCAGCAGGGTAGAGGGAGAAAAACATAAAGCAAAAAAAAAAAAAAAAGACAACATAAAAAACAGCTAACAACTTCCCAAGAGAAAAATGCAATTAATATAAGTGCATGCCGTAACAATAAACAAATAACCACATTAAATGAAACTAATATCTAAAGCATTGATTAATATATTAATGTCCATCCTTCAGTATATGAAGTAGTAAATTAAAAGTGTTGCATACAACAAAATAGTGATTGTTAGACATAATGCATGTTGTGCTAAAGTTGAAAGCTGACACAGAACTAAAATAAATAAGGAATACTATTCATCGTCATATAGATGTATTCCTAGGAGCAGAGACTTCCAATGTAGATGGTGTAGCCATGCAGATGCTCTTTTGTGGGCTAAAATGATGATCTTGCAATCAGAGTAATCCTTCTTCTGTATGGATACTTGTGTTGTATGTGTATATATACATACGTCTCTCTCTCTCTCTATATATATATATATATGTGTGTGTATATATATATATATATATATATATATATATATATATATATGTATATATATATACATATATATATATATATATATATATATATATATATATATGTATGTATATATATATATATATATATATATATATATATATATATATATATATATATATATATATATATAGGCCTACTTTTAATTCTCAACGCCAAGAATCCCGCTATTCAACATCCTAAAATGAAAATAATGAAACCATGAAAACCTGACCATCTGCGTTTTACCATGGTAAGTAAACACTTGTCCAAAGCTAAACGGAAAGCACGTTGATGTAAGTAACATCCGCCTAGATGGGGAGGGGGCTATGTCCCCAACACCAACCCCTACATTAATATACCAACTCTGGGATTGCACTACAGTGGAGAATATGGCATATTGGCCTTGGTGTGCATTCCGTTTAGAAGTGGCCAACTGTTTACTTACCATGGTAAGATTCCAGTGTTTTGGTTTCCTGGACTTTGTGATTTTTCTCTTGGGATTTTCGTCTTCAGTATTGGGGTCATCAGGAGTTAGAAGTAGACCCATATGGTCTCGGTCAAATGAAATTCAGTCACATGAAATTTCAGTCATGTGAAGTAGAGGATCCACTTCTTAAACTCAAAATACTGAAATCATCGCACAAACAGGAAACAAAAGCAAACTCACACACGCACATTCTCCAGTCCCTCACACACACATCAAACATATCAGCACATTCACATACACTCTAACTCCCACTCAAAACCCATACAAAACACTCACATACCTGATATAACACCTAGATCCAAACACGGCACCATGCACCATCAACACACAGTCCTGGACATTACGCAGCATAAGGCCATAACCGCAAATTTGAGATATTCTAATTCACGATTATGAACTTTCACTATTCTAAACATTCGGTTTTATAGCCTCGTGATACTGAAATTCGACATTTCAGTATTTTGAGATTATAAAGTGCTTATATACACACACACACACACACACACACACACACATATATATATATATATATATATATATATATATATATATATATATATATATATATGATTGCTTCACATGACTGAAATTTCATTTGACTGAGACCATAATACCGAATTTTCAAAATAAACTCATTTGACTGAATCTCATTATACTGAATTGTAAGCCATAGACATGATGTGGGTTCCCTTCTCCTGTGACTTTCTTGTGATAAAAATAATTACTGTAACTTATAATACTGATTGTCAGACTATTGATAGTCATATAGAAAGTAGTGCTGTATAAATGTAGTTATGTCTGTTTACATTTTTATGGGAAACATCTCAAGTAATATGGCGGATGTTTTGTGTGTTCCCAGCAGTAGTGGCAGTGTGTAGACTACTGTAAGGTAAGTAAAAGATATATGCCTTTTTCCCCACTGTAGTGCGATCCTGGAGTTAGCATATATAGTTGGAGGGGGGTGTGGGGGCACCCCCCCACCTAGTTTGGTTTTATATTGGTTTTATATTGTCCAGTCTCTGTTAAGATAGTACATAAGTAGTTTTTAAGTTCTGGAAAGAGTTAGTCATTGGTGTTGTAAGTATGCATGTCTATGGTTTAAAGGTTAGTATTTTGAAATTTAGCATTGTAAGGTTTCAGTCAAGTGAGTTTTCAATATTTTGAAAAGTATAAATAATTTTTTAATTCTCGACACTAGCCTAGTTTTTTTATCTATCTACTTGGGTACACCTACGTTCATCTTTAGTCAATAATGCAGATACTATGAGTCTCTCTGTAGCATCCAAGCATTTGTCACTTGTAAAAAATGAAGCATTACTTGCCAACCTAATAGCCAAAGACAGATTACATAGGGTAAACAAATGTATCTGACATGATAATTTTCTACTTCATTTATGCAGTTATCTATGTTGGAATTTGGAATATGCGTATATTATATTACTCTTGCAAATGGATTAAGTGATAATACAAATTATAACACTTCAACCAGTCTTCCTGGCTGTGAGTGAAATGGGATAGGCTGATCAAGGCCAATTTATAAGTAGTAATGTAATGGTTCTGTATTTCAGAAAGAAGATAGTTCATGAGCATTTTCCTCAGTAATTCTTGTACAGTTACTGACGGGATAGAAGCCAGTGACAGATCTCATGACTTCTCACTTTCAGACAAGACACACAAGTGTAACAGTAGTCCATGTCCCTACACCAACTGAAATGATTGAATATAAAGATAAAAATAATTCTGTGAACAGCTGTAGGGTGTACTGTATAAAGATTCATATTATGACATCAAACCTGTGTTTGGTGACTTCATTGCCTGAACCAGTAATAACATGAGGGGCTGAATATTGTTATTGGACCATATGTCTCTGCTGCCAAGACAAATGATACTAGCGAATGACTTATGTCATTAATGTCACAGATGGTATAGTTACTTGGAATATAATCTTCAGTGACGATATGCTGTATAACAATGACATCACAAACTCCAATCTGCAAAAAGAACTGGAGCATGTAGGCATAAGTAGTAGGTGACAGTCATCACTTCAGCATGTGCATGTATACAAAGGTGAAGAGTGTGTGTATGATCATAGCCTTTTGTTCATAGTGATAGCTATTTCTGCAGGGCATGAAACAGTGTCATTACAGTACTTGGTAGATGAAGAGGATGTAGGAAAACAAAGTGGATTTTTAGCTCTTCTTGTGCTGTCACTTATGCAAAAAAAAAAAAAAAAAAAAAAAAAGGCTGCCAAGAATAAAAGCAATCAGAGGACACCCAGCAGCAGCACAAAGCTCAGGGCAGGCAAAATTAAAAGCAAGTCTTTTTGTAGGGGCCAAGCCATCCTGCACCCCCACTCCCCCTACTGATTATATGTACTACCTCTGAGACAGCACACCCTCCAGAGGAAAGGGCACATCCCGTACCTGGAGACTGCTGATCTCACACACCTGTCATTTATCTGTTTCTGTTGACCATTTGATTAAAGCCTGTTCATTTTTGACCAGAAGGCCAAATGGACAACATGTAGCTTACTTTTAGGATTGATGACCTCATAGATATTTGAGGTGATAAGGTGTGATGAGCATGGATCCTTACAAAAACATTTTCATGAGACAAATCATTAATAAATACACAAAGATGGAACTGGAGTAGCGGTATTCTTACGGTGATTTCTGTACTACATCTGTGATCTGTCAGTACAAGCGTATATGCCTGCTCTCTGTCAGTACAAGCGTATATGCCTGCTCATGTCGCAACATATCTTAATGCAATATTTGAAATATTTTCTAATATAACTATATACTAACTTCCTTACTGAGCAGCAAGGGTTAACAAAGGAATATGGGAAGATGATGGCAGACTAACCCATCAGACAGGCTGAATTCATTAAAGACTATCATATTATCTCCTGGTTAATTTCACAAAACACTTATATCACAGGTAGGGTACCAAAATGAGAAAAATACACCTTAGTGCTGTGTCTTACCATGTAAAAATAGATCTCATGACATGTACCCAGCTATTTTTTAAACAATGCATAAAACTTTCCCAAGGTTACACTTCAGTGACAGTCTGAAATAATAGCCCCAGGCCTTGCTGCCACTATGTCTACATTGACGTTGATTTCCAAAGAAAATTCAGCCCTGCCCTATGACATGATGCTCATGAGACACATAACTCATCTCACACCTGATACATATATGTGGCAATGCTCATTCACACGTTCCTTTCTGAAAAATCAGTAGGATGAGTGGAGTTATGCAGAATCTGAAAACATTTTACTCACATTCTAGTTTTTTTTTTTTTGCAAATAAATGTGATGTTTTGTACATTTAGCATACAGGCATAAGTAATACTTTAATCAGATCTGCACTTGTGATGTTGTGTCCTACATTATTTTTATTCAGAATGGGTCTTAGAATTCATCATCCTTCAGCACTATAATTCATATCTGATGAAAGAGAAAGCACAGAGGTCTCTCTGCACTGCATTAAGCTAACAGCAGAAGGAAACAGATCTATGTATTCTGTCCTTCAAATGCATTTAACATTCTGCCTCCACCCCCTTCATTCTTCCTTTTGCCTTCAGCGTAGCCAACCTGACCCATGACTTCATAAACATATTTTTGGATTCCTTCTTCCCCATGCAAAGGCCCAAAGCCTCATCTATGAAGAAGTTCTTTTGTGGATCCAAGGCGTAGTTGGACCATACAGTCTGCTGTTTGTGACCATTCTCTTCCTAGTGTCTCTCATGTTCAAAATAATCACCATTGTTCTCCATGTACATGACCTTAGGCAGCCATATCATGTAACCCAGCTTTCCTGCTCTTTAGTGAGAAAAGAACCAGCTTTTTCCAGTCTCTGGTCACAATCATCTCTCTCCAACACACACACCCTTACGTTGGCTTGCCTGTGGACTATGTCTCATCTATGGCCTCCAAAACTGCACATAGGGTGTTGCCTGACCAGAGACCAGTAGAGTGGTAGCATTGACTGTTTACTTCTGGAATCTATGCCCATAAGAATATACCTTAGCATTCTGTTTGCTGCTGTCAAGGTCCTGTTTTTTTTTCATGTCTGGTAGCCCATTACTGGTATGGTCATCACCACTAGATCCTCTACCTCATTTCTTGCCATTAGCCCCACTTTCCACAGCTGATATTGCACACAACAGAGTTATGGCACCAAGAGATATACTTTGTATTCATTTACAGTGAGGATTAACTGCCACGTTTTTACCTGGTTGATCAGTATCTCCATTGCCTTCCTTAGACTATTCTTTCCATCCTCAACTGCTGCACCTGTTTTGTTTTAACAATAAAGAGGATAATCACGTTTCTTTATTCCTTAGCTATGTCTCATATGAAAAGATTGCACATTACTGGATTCAGGACCATCTCCTGCTATATGCTACTAGTCACTGATGTTCTTTCTGACAGAGTCAGACATATGTGTGGAACAAAGTCAAAGTTCAGGTAGACCACATCTACAGGAACTACCCTCCTTTGTCAAGTTCTCCAAGCACTCAGTAATACAACTGGACTGAGTCTGACTGACCATTAACCCCTGTTAGATATTGTATTACAGGTTCTTGCCCTTTAAGAGGACAATAAACTTTCCCTAAAGATACTGTTATGACTTTACCTGCCTGCTGCTCTCAGTTATACAGTTCTGTAGATTTTTTTCCAGCTTAATCATCCCTATGCAAGGATACCTTTCATGTCATCTTCCAGACCTCATGGACTTCTGCATTTGTCATTGATATATGCTAGATCTCAGGAGATCTGCAACATTCTTTAGGACATACAGATCTAGCCTATCTGGTCTCTGAGCCTTATCATTTTTCCAACTCCTCCTGCTCTATCATTAGGTCTTTCTACTGCTCTGTCCACAAGGCTGTACCCCCTAGCATGGAACCCTCCCTTTGTTTATTTTGTGACGCCTGAAGTGAAGTATTCAGTCAGTCTTTTCTGCTCCTTTCATGCCTTCTATGACCTCACTCCCATCTTTGCATAGACTGGTCAAATCTTCACCTCCTTTGAAGTCAGGGTAATGCCAGGATAATAGAAAAATAATTTTGAACCCAGAAAAAATCCATGTTAATGAAACTGTTAAAATTGTAACATATTCTTATTATTTTTTCTTCCATCTTCATCTGCAATCAGAGTGTTCTCGTGGCTAGACGAATGGGTGACTTTCTGAATACCAAAAAATGAGGAACTGCATGTCTTCTGAGATATTATTACTGATATACTAAACAGCTTTCATATCACTGCGACACCAGAGTGAATTCAGGATTCAAGGGAAGCAGACACAGGTGTATTCACAGACCTTTCTGATATAATGACTGAAAGAACTGGTCTAGCTACTTGTTCTGCAGCAGCAGGATGATGATGATGTTATGAGCACTGGGAGAAAACATGCTATATAAATGTGTATGATGTGAGATGATAAGAGATGCTTATGCTGTCTTGCTTATGTGGATCCATCTGTGAGTAGTAGTTATTCATTTATCTAAGCTACATATTTTGCTGCAAGCTGTACCCAGGAATCTTAGATATCTGGAGCTTATTTTTTCCCTGGATGTATCCTGTCTATTTTTATTGCCTTTCATTTGATTTTTCTGTGTGTGTGTCAGCTTACCTATATTTTACTCTGTATTTGAACTGTTTTCTTTACAATTTATGTAAAGTTCATTTATTAATCTTTAAACTCTTGTGGCTTGCATTTATTTATTTATAAGAATATTTATACACTGCTGTTTATCTTAAAAGAGGGTAATCATTATTTACTCTGATGGTTGGCAAACTGTGTGGCGCCCATCTCTCATCGGACTGCTTAAGGCCTACGTCCAGTGAAAGAAATATTAACTTATGTATTACATGCTTTACTTGATTTAACAGCATTGGTTAACTGGAAGTCTCTAGATTTTCCAGAGTTGTGGTAGTACTACTATGCTAGGAAGAAAATATGAGGAATTGTAGATTTTTTCTTGTGTGTGAGTGTGTGTGTGTGTGTGTGTGTGTGTGTGTGTGTGTGTGTGTGTGTGTGTGTGTGTGTGTGTGTGAGTGTGTGTGTGTGTGTGTGTGTGTGTGTGTGTGTGTGTGTGTGTGTGTGTGTGTGTGTGTGTGTGTGTGTGTGTGTGTGTGTGTGTGTGTGTGTGTGTGTGTGTGTGTGTGTGTGTGTGTGTGTGTGTGTGTGTGTGTGTGTGTGTGTGTGTGTGTGTGTGTGTGTTAGTGTTAGATAGAACACACACCCCAGGGATCACACCAATGGCATTACTCGACAGAGGCACTGGGACCTCCTACACACCTATGAAAGGCAGTTACTATGGATAAGGAGGGACTAGAAGGGATCTATGCCATAAGATCAAAAGACTGAAAATCAAAATACCTAAAACTAAAAATATCAAAAGCATTTTTAATGCAGAGGGGTAAGCACCTCTGCACCCCCTATGTGGGGGCAAGCCCCCCCCCCCATACCACCTGCTAATTCTATATAGCAAGTCCAAGATAACACAACAGTGGAGAAGGGGCAAATTTCCATGTCTGATATTTTGATTTTAGATATTTTGGTTTTCAGTCTTATGACATAACCCACTGGAAGACAATGGTTCACTGACAGAGTGGTGGAAGACTTAGTTCTGTAAGTGACCTGTGTGCAGTCCAGTCTTTGTGTAGATATTGAAAGCCCATACCCAAGGCAGCAATGCATATCCACTTGATGCTCTTGAAACCAGGTTGTGATTTGTTATCCAGTTTCTAAAACAGACTTGTGTGCATATTATTGCTATTACTTCACCCTTAGCTGGCAAGGTTGGGATTCAACGCCTTTTCAGCCCAGTCATTATGATGCCAGTGGGTGGCATCCTGCCATCTGAGTGTCACATTAGTGGCAGTAATGCATTTTTACCATCACATTTAGGGTCAGTAGTGCCACCTCCTTGTCACACCTCCCTTCCGCCTTTCTGCTATGTGCCTTCAATCATTCCCCTTCTTGGGTGTCTGTCTAATTTCACACACCTCTGACTGCAACTTAGATCCCTTCCTACTAACATAACTCTGCCCACAACACAGGACCACAACTCTCTGAATCCCTTCCCACCTTTTGAAAGAAAGTTCTTCTTTTAAAGTATTTATAAAAGAACTGAAATGTATTCTCTTCAAAGATGCATGTTGGATATGTTACAGAAATGGGTGCAATCACCTAAATTCTGCAGTCCTCCTCCTTGTGTACGAGTCACTCACCTGCCTTAAGCTCAGGCCATAAGTTGTACATGTGATGTACACAAGTATTAAGCTCAGGCCATAAGTTGTACATGTGATGTACACAGGTATTAAGCTCAGGCCATAAGTTGTACATGTGATGTACACAGGTATTAAGCTCAGGCCATACGTTGTACATGTGATGTACACAGGTATTAAGCTCAGGCCATACGTTGTACATGTGATGTACACAGGTA